>NC_079418.1:5565478-5742978 GCF_026213295.1 Gadus chalcogrammus
CAGCTCTGAACCAAGGCATAACTTCACACATGCAATTCAGGTGAAGTTGAAAGTCAGCTTTGCGTTCTGAGCGAAGGATCCGTAGCAACAGATCAGCACCATTTAGGAACATTATCCAGTATCCAAATGTTGCTGATTGCTTAACTCCCTCATTTGTGAACTTCTGGATTTTCTTCTGAATCTCATGGAGTTCAGTCTCCACCTCACCGATGAACTGTTGAGCAGTGGCCTTGTCATTACCATGAAATGCATGCTGTACATCTCGTAGGAGTTGCTCTTGTTCTTCAGTCATTGCACATTGGCCTTGTTTTTCAAGCCATGATTGCATAGCTTTCCAGAAGAGCCTGAACAGAGCCTCAGAGGCTAGCTTTATGCTCCTTACTCCTCTTGCCAGCTGTTTCCCTTGAAGCATCTGTCGAGCTGTTCCCTCTGCATACACCTCTGACTCAGTAAGTATGTCAAAGAGTCCACCATCGCCATACAGCTTTCCGATGCTTGCCAGGTAAGCCATCGTGATATGCATACCTCCCAGTCTCATTGTGATCTTTCCTTGTAAAGGAAGTGGTTTGCTCCACATTATCTGTTGTGCTTTACTATAAATAGCAAGGTCTGCAGTCACAAGAATATGGTCCTGTCCCAGGTCTGCAGCAAGCTGTACAAGTCTTATCAAAGATGTATAGATGGTGGACAATTCTGAGGGTGATTCTCTTATGAAGGGCATGTAGAGTACACTGGCTACTGAACAAGCAGTGTCTGACGTGAAGGCATTGAATGCAGACCATGAAGGGACATGCTGCTGATTCTCAATTACATTTCGGGACAGCTTCCATACCAGATCCCTTTCTTCAGCTGCTTTAGAGACTGTTGTGTTTGTGTTTAGTAACTCAGGAAGTTCAGGTGGTTCTGGTCGCTTTGTTGATTTGATGTATCTGTCAATTGAAATGAGAGGATAATCTTGTGATCATATGCATTGAATATTATATCACTTTAAAACTTCACAGCATACATTCACTTCACTATTAAACATTTCATCCACCCATTATATTTTTAGCAGTGCATGTGAATAAGTGGATACCAT
Source organism: Gadus chalcogrammus (assembly GCF_026213295.1). Lineage (NCBI taxonomy): Eukaryota > Metazoa > Chordata > Actinopteri > Gadiformes > Gadidae > Gadus > Gadus chalcogrammus. Next base: position 5,566,557 of record NC_079418.1, read on the forward strand.
AACATTAAAACATAAAAATTGATTTAAAAAAAATGTCAATGTCAAAAATAAGTACCTGTGAAGTGTATCTCCATTCAGGTCGAATGTGTTTAAGGTGGTGAGGGACCTCTCTGGAACCCGTGCTAGGCATGTAGCTGCTGTGGAGACTTGGCCTCTTCGGAACACAACAGAAGCCATAGCATGAGTTGTATGCTTCCCATCCAGGGTATCTTCATTTTGGTCAAAGTTGTTGATGGCTGCATCAACAATTCCATGTTCAGCGACTCCAGTGAGGCCTGTTGGGATGTAGACACCTCTTTCTGTCCTTGATATCTGGTCTGCTGCCACAGATGTGAGGAAATGCCTAACCTCTGTATAGGAAACACAGTGCCCCATTGCACTGAGCTCATCGATGAGTGTCTTACTACCAAACTCATGATGAATCAAAATGGCGAGTCCCAGTGTGATTGGCGTATGGATGTGACGGCTCTGCCCAATGAGATCATGACAGATTGCTATCACACACAGATTGTCCTTCAAAGATGGGTCATCATCACATGTTTGGTAACCTCTGTGGGCACGTGAATCAACACACCAGTTCACAAAATCATACAGGGTGTTTGGTACATACTTGCTGCATTGACAACGTGATAGACGATCACTGCTGACATATGATTTACTGTCATGCTCTACCTGCTCCATGCTTTTCCTCAATATGTCTGCAGCCCTGTGTAATAATTGAGTTTCAGAAAGACTCTGACTTGTCTCTGGAAGTGTTGTCTCATAGTCTTCTGTATGTTCTTCAGTCTTTTCTCTGAGTTGAGCAGCTTCCCTCAGTGCACAACCTACAGTCATAGTCTCCGAACACACCAGATCTGACTTTCCTGGACGTGGAACAAATACCAGCCTGTCTTTGTAATGCTGCATCAACTTTCCCTTTAGTTTCCAGGATCTGTATTTCTTGTGTTGGACCGTGGACACATCTTCCTCAGAAATGCTCATTAGTATGTCATCGTAGCTATCAGTCAAATAGTTGAGAGTTCGAACTTTCATATCCTTGGACAACACTGTTTTATCAATTTCTTCAGTTAGCTTGATAAAGGCTTTGTCATAGACATTTGTCTGCTTCTTTTCAGATTCTTTTCTTCGTCTGGCAGCTGCTATATTTCGTTCAGAGATGTAGTGTGCAAGACACTTTTTATGGTATTTAGCATCATATGCAAAGAGATCTGGGCATGAAAGAATCCGAAGATGTACATCTTCATCAAGCCTTTCAGAAGCTGCATGAAGTACCTTTTCTCTGGTACTCGTGCCTGTACCAGTTGAAATGCCTGTCAGAGGTTCTGGTCTAGTGCTGGCCTTCTCACAAATGAAACAATCTCTCCGTATGTTAAATGATGCTGTATCAGACCTACTCAGCCTTCTTGGCACAGATGTGCTCTCACTCTCAACATCTGCAACTTGCTGCTCACTGTTTTTTTTCTTGCAGTAGTTTGCTCTACATGATACATGATATGACACTTTAATTTTGGCTGAAAGTATGTCATCTCTATATGGAGCAAAGTTTTTATGGACATCATCATCTCTCTGCTGAGCAAGAGTAAGTATGCGTTGGAGGCCTTCTACTGTGGGGTTTTGGACATAGGGATCTTTTTTCTTGCCCTTTTCCAAATGATTCCCACAAATGATACAAAGATTTGGATCCAATGTCTGTAAGACATCCTCCATAATTCAACTGACTAGGAAAAAGGGAAAATAATATACATTTTAGAATTAGAATTTTTATCATAAAATGTTAAATTACACATTCACTCAAGGGCTGAACGATTTCAGGAAAAGATCTAATTGCGATTTTTCTGGTAGATATTGCACATCTATTCTATAAACAAGGGGTGTCAAACTCAAGGGGGGGGGGGGAGTTGACGCGCCAGGGTTACCGCGTCAAGACGCACGCCAACGCGTTAACGCTGAAATGCGATATGCCGGCGGGCCAATTGCTTTACATTAATTGGGGACATTACATTATAACAGGGTCCGCGGTCGGAATTGTTGACGGGGGGAGACTTTTCCGTCATGCACTCCTCGTGCAAATGCTTGTGGTGATTTCTCAAGTGCCGGTATAAATAGTTGACAACATATCTCGGGTCAGTCAGGAACACGGAAGAAACCGCGGCTTTGGCGATCACGAGATCGCGTTGTCTGAAATCGCAATTTCGACCAGAAAACGATAAATCGTTCAGCCCTAAAATATAATAACATAATAATATAACAACATAATATAAACATAAACATAATAAAAACATAACATAACATAATAATATAATTCACTCTACAGTTTTGTTGCTAGCAGAAAGAATGGTGCTAATTCAGAGGGCTAAGCACTTTCTTAGCTAGGCTATTGTTAAATAGCCTAGCTAAGAAAGTGCTTAGCCCTCTGAATTACAGAGGGCTAAGCACTAATTTACTTGTATGATTCTAGGTCAGCCTTTTGACATGAAATGTAATGATTGTAATGCAATGATTTACCTGTCAGTTTAGGAAAATCCATGAAGACAATGATGTAGCTAGCTTCATCATTGGTCACATCAAAGGTCAAATCAAAGGTCACATCAAGGGGGTAGTGGGTTCTACTGCCCACTTCTGGTCTGGAGAGACCAAAGCTGCCAACATTATTTCCCATTATTCAGTAATTACTTGACTACAAAGAAATTCAAGTGGATGTAAATATTTTGATATAGGTGTTCTTTTCAATTATAACCTGATTCAATTGGATCTTTCTTTCTGTATGAACTATATAATACAATGTGCCATATTAAAAATATAATCATTAAATGTATTATAATATACAGCAGCACTTACCTCATGTAAGTTAATTTGCAGTATTATTGAATTTATCAACATTCCTCTGACCACTGATATTGGGCATTGGACTGGTTTCATTTTCTTTCATTTTGGACACCTCATACATTGAGTGACATACCATTTTCATTGTTCATACCATATATAGATGTTTGGTATTGCTGGATTCAGCACAATCCCACCTTTCCAACAAGCCATCTTATGTGTTCCTATGATAATGCCTGGCAAAGCAACTACAAAGTAAATGATAACATTCTGCATAGAAATCATTTCTTTCACTGTCCGCTTATTTTAGGTATGTGTTTATAGGTCTCCATCTACTTCATGCATCAAGATATTCACATCCAGGTTTTTCCAGTAGGTGAAGTGACTCCCTGGCTACAAACTTGCCAAGTCTCAAAGCTCTCAGAGCTTGTGTTATCATTCTGCATTAGTTTATCTGTCTTAACTCCCATACGGACAGGCTATATTTTAGGCCTTTTTTTGTTTGGAGGTATATAACAATATCTGTCAATTTCACAATCTTAGCAGTAAAAATATTTTAGCCAAGAATCACTTTCATGTATGGGAGACCTTAGAGATGAGGAAAAACATTGTTGGGTTTAGTTCTACCTCCGGTAGGGGTATCTCAAAAACTAAAGCCCTTTCTGACTGTTTGTCACTAGCCTATATAGGGACCTGGCTCTGGTGCACTAACCGGAAACTACGATCGCAACCGCAATAAACATCTCGCTTTGAACGGTGAACTCTTTACACATAGTAGTTATAAAGCTATTAAAACAACAAAATGACTCCATTAATGCAGGATACGTGGAAAATGCATGGACCTATCAAAGAAAATGCGCCGACGTTGGCTCAGCCTGGCTCCGCCTCTTCAGCTACGTAGCTAAGATCGCTGCCGTGGAGCACGAAAGGTGGACATCAATCCACACTCATCGGTTTGACCGTTTTGAGTATACCATCCGGGTCCTTTCACTACACTTCCTTTTGCCCTGATCTTAATTGCAACGCACTACGTACTCAAACTATATAAAAAAGAAGTCATACTAAAATAAAGTATAATGACTGCGGATAGTATGGATATTGGAACAAAGCAATAGACTATAGCTCTATGGTCACCTAGAAGGCTAGGCTATAACTACCGTCACCGGAGCAAGTCCGGCTGTTTTCAAAAGCATCTGTCATTACAAAAGCAACAACAAACAGATCGGAAATATCCTAACAACAGCACGGACGAGAGAAACGTGTAAATCCCTTTATTTACGGCGTTATGTTGTGATAATGTGTCAATAAATACCAAATATATATACCTTTACATTTATGGCAATACCTGTGTTGAAATTATACGGAGGAGTTATGCTGGTGTCACATACCATTGTTGGGAACTGCAGTTACCGTTCCACCTGAACGGCAGTTACCGTTTCAGAACGGTAGTTACCGTTCCAGAAAGGCATATGCCATGGCATTACCGTTTCAGAACGGTAGTTACCGTTCCAGAACGGCATATGCCATGGTATGTCAGTGGTCACGGTGGTGGACCGTGGTAAAGTTAGTTTTATATTGGACGTTGGATATTCGACACATTCGAAAAATCAATTTAGCACTGGCTTCGATGGACGAATTTGTGTCAAACCAACTTAGATGTGTTAATACAAGGCCTACCTATGTAAAACAAAGCTTATTTCTTTAAAAAAAAAACACCATTTGATTTTATAAAAAAATGTAATGTTAAAAAAGGCTATAAATCTATTATGCGGCTTGACCTTTTGACCTACACATATCAAAACACATCTGGTGAACTCAGCTAACTGCCCCACACATAACACAAAGCTTATTTTCTCAAAACACCTACTCTTTGATTTTATATATATTTTTTACTCAGAAAATGCTATAAATCTATTATGCAGCTTGACCTTTTGACCTACCCATATCAAAACACATCTGGTGAACTCAGCTAACTGCCCCACACATAACACAAAGCTTCTTTTTTCCAAAATCCCACCTTTTGATTTTATACATATTTTTTTCTCAGAAAAAGCTATAAATCTATTATGCGGCTTGACCTTTTGACCTACCCATATCAAAACACATCTGGTGAACTCAGCTAACTGCCACACACATAACACAAAGCTTATTTTTTCCAAAATCCCACCTTTTGATTTTATACTATTTTTTTAATGTTAAAAAGGCTATAAATCTATTATGCGGCTTGACCTTTTAACCTACCCATATCAAAACACATCTGGTGAACTCAGCTAACTGCCACACACATAACACAAACCTTATTTTTTTCAAAATCCCACCTTTTGATTTTATACTATTTTTTTAATGTTAAAAAGGCTATAAATCTATTATGCGGCTTGACCTTTTGACCTACCCATATCAAAACACATCTGGTGTAATCAACTAACTGCCCCACACATAACACAAAGCTTATTTTCTCAAAATACCTACCCTGTGATTTTATATATATTTTTTACTCTCAGAAAATGCTATAAATCTATTATGCGGCTTCACCTTTTGACCTACCCATATCAAAACACATCTGGTGAACTCAGCTAACTGCCACACACATAATACAAAGCTTATTTTTTCCAAAAACTCACCTTTTGATTTTATACTATTTTTTTAATGTTAAAAAAGGCTATAAATCTATTATGCGGCTTGACCTTTTGACCTACCCATATAAAAACACATCTGGTGAACTCAGCTAACTGCCACACACATAACACAAAGCTTATTTTTTCCAAAATCCCACCTTTTGATTTTATACTATTTTTTTAATGTTAAAAAGGCTATAAATCTATTATGCGGCTTGACCTTTTGACCTACCCATATCAAAACACATCTGGTGTAATCAACTAACTGCCCCACACATAACACAAAGATTATTTTCTCAAAATACCTACCCTGTGATTTTATATATATTTTTTACTCTCAGAAAATGCTATAAATCTATTATGCGGCTTAACCTTTTGACCTACCCATATCAAAACACATCTGGTGAACTCAGCTAACTGCCCCACACATAACACAAAGCTTATTTTTTCCAAAAACTAACCTTTTGATTTTATACTATTTTTTTAATGTTAAAAAAGCCATAAATCTATTATGCGGCTTGACCTTTTGACCTACCCATTTCAAAACACATCTGGTGAACTCAACTAACTGCCCCACACATAACACAAAGCTTATTTTTTCCAAAAACTCACCTTTTGATTTTATACTATTTTTTTTTATGTTAAAAAAGGCTATAATCTATTATGCGGCTTGACCTTTTGACCTACCCATTTCAAAACACATCTGGTGAACTCAACTAACTGCCCCACACATAACACAAAGCTTCTTTTCTCAAAATACCTACCCTTTGATTTTATATATATTTTTTACTCAGAAAAAGCTATAAATCTATTATGCGGCTTGACCTTTTGACCTACCCATATCAAAACACATCTGGTGTAATCAACTAACTGCCCCACACATAACACAAAGCTTCTTTTCTCAAAAAACCCACCTTTTGATTTGATACATGCGCACTGACCAACTTGAGTAACTGTTGCGACAGGCCTGCTATTATAGTAGTAAGATTATGTGAAACAAGCAGCATGTTTATCAAACATGTGCCCAAAAGGAACAGACAAGGTAGGTCAAAAGGTCAAGCCGCATAATAGATTTATAGCCTTTTTTAACATTAAAAAAATAGTATAAAATCAAAAGGTGGGATTTTGGAAAAAATAAGCTTTGTGTTATGTGTGGGGAAGTTAGCTGAGTTCACCAGATGTGTTTTGATATGGGTAGATCAAAAGGTGAAGCCGCATAATAGATTTATAGCATTTTCTGAGAGTAAAAAATATATATAAAATCACAGGGTAGGTATTTTGAGAAAATAAGCTTTGTGTTATGTGTGGGGCAGTTAGTTGAGTTCACCAGATGTGTTTTGAAATGGGTAGGTTAAAAGGTCAAGCCGCATAATAGATTTATAGCCTTTTTTAACATAAAAAAAATAGTATAAAATCAAAAGGTGGGATTTTGGAAAAAATAAGCTTTGTGTTATGTGTGGGGCAGTTAGTTGATTACACCAGATGTGTTTTGATATGTGTAGGTCAAAAGGTCAAGCCGCATAATAGATTTATAGCTTTTTCTGAGATTAAAAAATATATATAAAATCAAAGGGTTGGTGTTTTGAGAAAAGAAGCTTTGTGTTATGTGTGGGGCAGTTAGTTGATTACACCAGATGTGTTTTGATATGTGTAGGTCAAAAGGTCAAGCCGCATAATAGATTTATAGCTTTTTCTGAGATTAAAAAATATATATAAAATCAAAGGGTAGGTGTTTTGAGAAAAGAAGCTTTGTGTTATGTGTGGGGCAGTTAGTTGATTACACCAGATGTGTTTTGATATGTGTAGGTCAAAAGGTCAAGCCGCATAATAGATTTATAGCCATTTTTAACATTATTTTTTTTTTATAAAATCAAAGGGTAGGTGTTTTGAGAAAAGAAGCTTTGTGTTATGTGTAGGGCTGTTAGTTGAATACACCAGATGTGTTTTGATATGTGTAGGTCAAAAGGTCAAGCCGCATAATAGATTTATAGCCATTTTTAACATTAAAAAATTTGTATAAAATCAAAGGGTAGGTGTTTTGAGAAAAGAAGCTTTGTGTTATGTGTGGGGCAGTTAGTTGAATACACCAGATGTGTTTTGATATGTGTAGGTCAAAAGGTCAAGCCGCATAATAGATTTATAGCCATTTTTAACATTAAAAAAATTGTATAAAATCAAAGGGTAGGTGTTTTGAGAAAATAAGCTTTGTGTTATGTGTGGGGCAGTTAGTTTAATACACCAGATGTGTTTTGATATGTGTAGGTCAAAAGGTCAAGCCGCATAATAGATTTATAGCTTTTTCTGAGATTAAAAAATATCTATAAAATCAAAGGGTAGGTGTTTTGAGAAAATAAGCTTTGTGTTATGTGTGGGGCAGTTAGCTGAGTTCACCAGATGTGTTTTGATATGTGTAGGTCAAAAGGTCAAGCCGCATAATAGATTTATAGCCATTTTTAACATTATTTTTTTTTTATAAAATCAAAGGGTAGGTGTTTTGAGAAAAGAAGCTTTGTGTTATGTGTGGGGCAGTTAGTTGAATACACCAGATGTGTTTTGATATGTGTAGGTCAAAAGGTCAAGCCGCATAATAGATTTATAGCTTTTTCTGAGATTAAAAAATATATATAAAATCAAAGGGTAGGTGTTTTGAGAAAAGAAGCTTTGTGTTATGTGTGGGGCAGTTAGTTGATTACACCAGATGCGTTTTGATATGGGTAGGTCAAAAGGTCAAGCCGCATAATAGATTTATAGCATTTTATGAGAGTAAAAAATATAAAATCAAAGGGTAGGTGTTTTGAGAAAAGAAGCTTTGTGTTATGTGTGGGGCAGTTAGCTGAGTTCACCAGATGTGTTTTGATATGTGTAGGTCAAAAGGTCAAGCTGCATAATAGATTTATAGCCTTTTTTAACATTAAATTTTTTTAGAAAATCAAATGTTATTTTTTTTAAAGAAATAAGCTTTGTTTTACATAGGTAGGCATTGTATTAACACATCTAAGTTGGTTTGACACAAATTCGTCCATCGAAGCCAGTGCTAAATTGATTTTTCGAATGTGTCGAATATCCAACGTCCAATATAAAACTAACTTTACCACGGTTCGCGGTGGCACATGCCACAGGCCATTAAACGATCTCGGCGTCTCTCGTTTGTTTCCCGTATCTTGAGAGGATCCTCTCCAAAATCTCATTTTCGAAATACAGGGGTACATTGGAGAAAACAACCCTCTTGGCAGGGGACGATAGAGGCAAAACAAATGAGTCCATAATAGCAAGCCCTTCCTCTATCAATTTATCCACCATTGCAGTTTCAGATAAGAAAACCACAATGGCTTTATCAGTGTTGGGAATAGCGCCGTTTAAAAGAACAGCGTTATGTAACGCCGTTATTATTTCAGTAACGGGGTATACTAACTAATTACTATTTCCGTCGTTACAACGCCGTTACCGTTACTGTACGAAAAATGCAGTGCGTTACTATGAATTGATTGAATAAACTGCGTAATCCGAACGCATCCCTGGCTCCAAACACAAACTGCTAGTGAGGAGACCGGGTGGTTCAACAACGAGATAAGCGATTATGATTGGCTAAGGCAGAGTCATGTTTCATGGTGGCCAATCGGAGCCAGTGTTTTTACACACAAGCCAGGACACGCGCGCCACACACACGCAAACGCACACACCAAACCGAATCGATGAAGCAGCAGAAATGGCGAGTACGGAGCAATCAGATGAAAAGTTGGAATTTTCTGTAGTATCTGGCAGATGTTCCACAGCCTTTGCAACCAAGCAAATTGAAATCCAGGCCCCATCCACACTAACCCGGGTAAATGTAAAAACACCCATCCACAATGAAAAAGATCACCGTCCACACTATCGTTTTCATATCGTTTTCACAATGTTTTGCATCCACGTTCCACACAGAAATCATTTTGATAAACAGTTGTTGTCATGGTTACGTTACTCCGCCACCCCTCTCTGTTAAGATTACAGGCGCACGATCAGATGATATTCACAGTTGATCAGCTGGTTAATCATTTTCGACCCGGTCTTGTCCAGAAACGCCGCTCCAAGTAGGCGACGGTTTGAACTGTCGTCTTTCGTTTTTTTATACCATCACTTAAGAACATTAAGTACAGCGCTCGCCTCCAGCGTTGGAGCAACGATTATGTTTGACTCAATATGTCGAGTTGTTTCTGGAGATAAATTAGTACAATGTACAGAGAGATCCTCATTTGCATTTCACCTGCCATTCTTTTGATGAGCTTCTCGGTCTATAGCGCAAGCTTGTGGCAGTGTCATGGCAGTGTCATGGCAATCGAACGTCATCGTTTCTGAAAGCCTCAATCTGTCCACACTACAACGCGAACCCATCGGTTTCACATTTATCCACCTCAGCGATCGTTTTCGAAAAGCATTGTTTTCAGCGTCGGAATTCTCTGTTTTAGTTTGGACGGAAGGACTAAACGGATGAATATTGATGCATTTGTAGATTTACCCGGGTTAGTGTGGACGGGGCCTCAGTTGGAAGCATATCAGGGCCTTGAATGGGCAGTTCAACCATTTAACACATTCAGGCCAAGTGAAAACTGCTCAGAAAAATCCAAATCTTTCACATATAGGAACTTTCTTTTTTTTAAAGTAACGCAAATAGTTACTTTCCCTGGTAACTAGTTACTTTTATTATAGAGTAATTCAGTTACTAACTCAGTTACTTTTTGGAACAAGTAGTGAGTAACTATAACTAATTACTTTTTTAAAGTAACGTTCCCAAAACTGGGCTTTATTCATGCGGGAGACAGATCTGATGTTCTTTCAACCACCAACTACTTCGCACATCGCCAATAAAACATCCTCAACCGTCACCGAGGCGTCTGGCACGCATCAGCAGCCATGCCTGGGAGTGAGTCGGGGCTTGGTGGGTTCACCTGGCATGGCCATCCCACCCCGCGGCGAATTGTTTGTTTGCAGCAAAAATGCTGCTGGCTATGTTACACTTGGTTTTATACAGCTAGGTTTTATAACCAAAAAAAACATCAGAATTGGCAAAAAAAACGAACTGATCACGCACTGCTCTCAAGATGACCAACTCCATCAGAGAGAGAGAGAGAGAGAGAGAGAGAGAGAGAGAGAGAGAGAGAGAGAGAGAGAGAGAGAGAGAGAGAGAGAGAGAGAGAGAGAGAGAGAGAGAGAGAGAGAGAGAGAATTTGGAGAAAGTGTTTGGAGCAATGTTCGATTCCCGTCCGGAACATTCTGTATTTGAATCCCCCTTGTGTCCACAGTACCTGTTCAGACGCCTAACCCCCTAAAACGAGCTCATAAATAACTATCTAAAGCGAAACAAAGAGAGTTGGATAAAATACAGTTAAATTACTTAACGCCACCTGCCGGTCATCTAGAAGCCTGGTTATTCCTCCGAGATCGGAACACATCGTTAAACCCATCCCAAAAAAATGCTCTCAGTCCGTCTCTCTGTAATTGCATTTCGAGAGAGAGAGAGAGAGAGAGAGAGAGAGAGAGAGAGAGAGAGGGGGAGAGAGAGAGACTTTACCGACAGCGATACATTGTTGTTTCTCTTTATTATGACAAATGTACTTTTTTAGTCACTTTTTCTGCTTAATGCCCTTAAAGTGATTCTAAATGTAAACTCATAGATGGACAAAAAGGTAGACAGAGATACAGACAGGTAGACAGAGATACAGACAGGTAGACAGAGATACAGACAATAGACAGAGATAAAGACAGGTAGATTGTAGAATCCACTGTGGTTTTCTGATCATTGGATATTCCTTAATTTGCCATTAATTGAACCCTCCTCCAACGTACTCTGATTGGCTTAGCGTTTATATGGACAGCATCACTGGCCAATTCCCAGTCCCGCATTGGCTCGCAATGCCATCCATGTCAACCGTGAGCCAATCAGAGCTCTTTGGCAGTGTTCATTTGGCAGCTATTTTAGATTTAGGGCCCTATCTTGCATCCAGCGCAATTCTACACTGACGCATGTATCGTTGCTAGTTTGCAACTGGCGCAGAGCGTACTTTCCCTCCACCTCCACGCATCGGTAAAGTAGGGACTGATCTTGCGCCTCAAGGGGCGGTTCAGGGGAAGAAAGAGGCGTGTTCTGCCGCAAACATTCCCTGGTGCTATTTTGTAGTTTCAGAAAACAATTCTGCCACAAACAAGGAAATACCTGGTTTAAAGGCAGTGGCGCGTTGTTCAGATGCTATTTTAAGGGCGCATGTGTGGTACTCTCAAAACTGATTATTTGATTTATATTAGCAGAAGGTAATTTTCTCTGAATTTAAGGGCTTGAAACGATTTTTATAAATGTATGAGACCAGTGCCTTCATTTATTCCTCATAATTAGTGTTGAGAGGAACTTAAAATCTAAGCAGCACCCAGGTGGAACTGTTGACACTGAAGTAGTTGCGTTCCGGGTTGTCGTCAGACGGGAGCACTTCCTCCCGCGTCCTCAGACGCAACTTGGATGACGAACTGAGCAGTCGTGTCTTCATTGTTTCTCACCATTTTCTGTACATTACAGGTCAGTAGTTGGTTCAAACTATAAAATGTCAACCTTCTAAAGCCTTGCTTTATATGTATAACTGTTAAAGAAGTTCGGGTCATGTTTTGTTGTGTTTTTAGCGAACTTAAGAGACTTTAAAATACCGCCGTTGAGTACAATGGCAGGGGTAAATACCGGAAGGCGCGAAACGGCAGTTCCCGCCGATTATGGGTTTATTGTTCACCCTGTGTATTGCCTTGCGGGCATTCCGCGAAATGTAAGGGTTTTTGTCAGCACTTTGCACAGTGTTAGTTTTATTTGTGGTCTCCTTTACACTACAGTTCAAATGGGAATATGAATAAATGTTAAAGGTTCATGGTTACAGATATACAAGTTTGAAAGAATGTTTATATTAATGCATACTGGTTAAAAATAAAAATGTTACTGTTACATCCAGTCACAACTTGGTTAACTTTGTATTGAAAACGTTTAGCTTTCTCTGAGTAATACTTATGTGTTATTTAAGTGTGTGTGAATCGAGAATGATTGCCAACAACATGTTGCATTCAAGTACAGTGGATTAATGCTGTTTATTGCACTATATTATTATTAATGCTTTAACTCACTTAAACAGGTGAATGTAAATGAGTACGTTGCTCAAGTAGAGTCAAGTGGACTAATGGAGAATATTGAATGTGCACGAGCTATAACATGAATGTGAATTAGAATAGGATGTATGATGTAGTTAATATTTGATGTACTTAAACAGTTGAAGACTGAACAAGAGACACTCAGAGAAATGTTTGTAAATTGTGAATTTGAATAGAGACGCAACTTGGATGACGAACTGAGCAGTCGTGTCTTCATTGTTTCTCACCATTTTCTGTACATTACAGATTTCTTTATTGTTGCCGTGGCACCCAATCCTGGGACCCGTAACAAATTGTGGGGGCTCGTCCGGGATCTGCCTCCAACAATACTGTCCAGGGGAGCAGATCCAGTGATAAGAAGAACCACGAGGCCAAGGCGAGGTGACGTGACTACTGCCGAGACGACAGCTGGTGGGTGTCCACAAGGGGAGATCGGAGCCAGAGAAGGGTCTTCATTCTTCCAAGGGGAACCACGCTATCATTGTCAGGTCCACAGACGTCATGTCTACAGTACGCAAAGAACTCGTTTGGAGCATCAAAAAGAACTTGTACCGACTGTCATGCGACGATGTCTACAAGCTGGCGAAGGACATCGCCAGCGACAGCAGCCAAGATCTGGAGTCCAGTGATGAAGAAAGTTGTGTCAACTATATCCTTTACTATATGCAGTCTGATACCTTACTTGAATCCGAAGATGAGGGAATGTCTGATTTGTTAATGTTAAATTACCTGGTTAAGAGTATCATTGATAATCCTGTTGCAACTCTAATTACAAAGGGTGTAACACAGAAACACACAACATTCACCACTGTGCCAACCATGATAGAGGGCCACACTACATTCTCACACGTCAATGATGACACGCCAACCACCTCACACTTTACTGCCCTTACAACCACGACAAACCACACCACACAACAACATGCTAACCTCGACAGAGACATTACCACTCAAAGTATTGACCAGCTACAAGCAATGCACGAAGACCTCGGAAAAAAGCTTCAATACTACAAAGATATGGCTTGCACAGCACACAGTATGTCCACCAGTCTAGGTCAGCAACTACAACACCAACTCCCACGTCACGACCCACTACATGTTGACGAAGAGAAAGTGGAGTCCTTAAAGCATCTGTCTTACCTGCAACGGAGGGAATTCAAGGTCCATGGAGGACAGATTGGGGACCAAAGCTCTGATATCACATATAACAGTATCAGCAAGCAAATAGACGAAGGAGACAGAGAGGGCTTTACAGAGACAGAGGTCATCCGAGGAGTGCTGAAGTGTGTAAAACCTGGTGCTTTTAAGAACATGCTCACCAATAAAGATGACATTACAATCTGTGAACTGAAGGGCTTTCTCCGGTCTCATCTGTGTGAAAAGGCAGGCACTGAACTGTTTCAGGATCTAATGTGTGCAAAGCAAGACGAACATGAACCTCCTCAGCAGTTCATCTATCGCATGATAGGCCTCAAACAGAAAATCCTCTTCCAGTCAAAACAGGCAAACACAGAAATCCACTATGACCCCAAGACCATCCAGCAAGTTTTTCTGCACTCCATTTACCAGGGCCTAGGGTCCAAACACACAGACATTCGCCAGCAGCTGAGGCCACTCATCACAAACAACCAAATTTCTGATGAAGAGATCGTCAGCAGGGTGATGAAGATAATCAACTCTGAAAATGAACATCAACGTAGATTTGGTAATGTCTCCCGACAGAGAGCAACACACACAAACAGTGTTCAAGTTGATGGTGATCAGACTTCAGACACTAGAGAACAGAAGACAATACAGCAGCTCAGCGCTCAGGTGGAGACTTTAACCAACATGGTTGCAGCTTTAATAGATCAGCAAAACCCAGTGGTATACGCGACTCACTCAAAGATCCTACCTGTCCAAGCACTAGGCCAACCTCATGTACAGCCACAAGCCCCTCCTACGTCTTTCCCCGGCCAGCTCTCCCACACAAGAAAGGGTAAAATGCCTGTCTGCACAAAGTGTTCACACCAAGGTGCGGAGGATTGTAATCATTGTTTTGTGTGTGGTGAATCAGGACACCGGGCTGTGGGCTGTTTAAAGAGAACCAGGCAGCAGGGAAACGGGAACCATCCAAAGTTCCAGTCCCACTCAGTAACTTCCACACTGAAGCAGCAACGCCAAAAAAAAAAAAAAAATCGTAAAAGAGCTTGTGATCGCTACTCTCGAGAGACACCAGTAACCCCTGAAGATGCCATTCTCACAGCACCGCTGGTTGGTAGAAAGAGCATGCTCAAATGTTTCATCAACGGTTATGCAGTAACAGTGCTTTTTGACTCTGGCTCGCAAGTGAGCATGATTGACAGGCCCTGGAGAGAGACATTTATCCCCAATCACCCAGTACGACCATTGCATGAGCTTCTTGACACAGAGGAAAGCCTCACTCTGTATGCAGCAAATGGACAAGCAATCCCGTATGATGGATGGGTGGAGCTAACGGTCAACCTCCCCGGGAATGACAATCCAAACCTTTCAATACAGACACCTTTTCTGGTCAGCCAGCTTCCCCTCCCTCAGCCTATATTGGGAGAGAATGTTCTCCAAGTGATGATGAATGGGCAAGAATCTCCCGCTGATGCACATGAAATGGTTATTGGTCTCTTCCAAAAAGCATTGGGTGTTGAAGAGGAACAGGCAGCAGTTATGGTTAACTTCATACAGGGCCAAAAGACACCCAACTACAGCATGGCCACGATCAGAGTTGGTAAAGAGGATGTGAGCATCCCAGCTGGAAAAACATTGCATGTGCGGTGCAGAGTACCACCTGCCTTTGACACGTCCAACCCTGTTGTCCTTTATGAACCCGCAGAAGGGAGCACACCCTTGGAACAATTAAGTGTCGGGGAGGGTATACTGGAAATTAATAACAGCAGGTGGCCTCTTGTCAACGTGCCTGTTTCTAACCACACTAAGCATGAAGTAATTCTCCCAAAGAGAACTCAGCTGGGATCCATCCAGCACGTAGCCAAAGTCATTGAAACGGATAAGACAGAGACACAACAGGTCGAGAAACCACAGGGTACAACAGTTAGGGCTGAAGTCCACAATGTTACCACCTGTGAAACCCCCCCGACTGAGCCCTGGCGACCACCTGTTGACCTCAGTCATCTTGACCTTGAACAGCAGCGAATGGTTGAGGAAATGTTGCGCGAGGAGTCTGCAGCATTCGCCCACGACGGCAAAGACAGAGGGTGTATCCCCTCTCTTCAGATGTCAATCAGGCTTAAAGACGACATCCCTGTTCAGAGGTCTTATGCTTCAATCCCAAAACCACTGTACAAGGAAGTGAAAGAGTACATCCAAGATTTGATTGTGAAAGGATGGATCGTGAAATCACACTCACCCTATGCCGCACCTATTGTTTGTGTCAGGAAAAAGGATGGATCACTGCGCCTTTGTATCGACTATCGACTGCTCAACCAAAAGACAGTACCCGACAAACATCCTCTTCCCCAGATACAGGACTTAATCGACTCACTTGGTGGCTATGGCTGGTTTTCCATCCTAGACCAGGGCAAAGCCTACCACCAAGGCTTCATTGCAGAGGGGTCCAGACACATGACCGCCTTCACAACCCCTTGGGGTTTTTACGAATGGGTTAGAATACCCTTCGGTTTGTCAAATGCCCCAGCATCTTTTCAAAGAAGCATGGAGGAGATGCTTGACACGCTGAGGGATGAATGTTGCATCCCTTATCTAGACGACGTCCTCTGTTTTTCAAAGTCCTTCGAACAGCATGTTGAGGTACTGCGCAATGTACTTCGAGCTCTGCAGCGCCATGGAGTAAAGTTAAGACCTGAAAAGTGTGAACTGTTTCGCAAAGAGGTCAGGTATGTGGGTCGGCTGGTGTCTGCAGATGGGGTGAGGGTGGATCCGAAAGATGTGGAAGCAGTGCAGGCCTTGAAGGAGAAAACTCTGAGAACAGTGGGGGATGTAAGGAGACTGTTAGGTTTTCTGAGCTATTACCGAACATACGTACAAGACTTCTCACGGATAGCCAGGCCCCTATATGAGCTACTTCAGATAAAAAAAAGTCCACCAGAACCCAAGCCTGCAAGGGGAAAACCACAGGGCCCTCAACTACATTCACGCACCCCAGTGAAGTGGAACAGTGAGCACCAGCAGATCCTTGAACGCCTGATAAACATCCTTACAAACCCACCAGTACTGGGTTACCCAGATTTCAATCAGCCCTTCATACTCCACACTGATGCCTCCCAACAGGGCCTTGGGGCGGTCCTCTACCAAAATCAGGATGGGAAAATGAGAGTGATCGGCTATGGGTCCCGCACACTGACACCAGCGGAGCAAAGTTACCATCTTCACAGTGGCAAGCTCGAGTTTTTGGCTTTGAAGTGGGCAGTATGTGAAAAGTTCAGGGATTACCTGTTTTATTCTCCCCATTTCATTGTCTACACCGATAATAATCCCTTGACCTACATGATGAGCACAGCTAAGCTTAATGCAGTGGGCCATCGCTGGGTAGGGGAGCTTGCAGACTTTGACTTTGAAATAAGGTACAAACCAGGGAAATTGAATGTTGTTGCAGACATCCTATCCCGCTGTCCCCTTGTCATCAATGCCTACATGAGTCAGTGTTCTGAGAAATTGTCAGAGGAGGCAGTGTGCGCCACCTGGGAACGCAGCAGGACAGCCCAGCATGGAGAAGTAGCATGGGTGGCGGCCCTTAACATCTTATCTCAACAGCAAACTTACACAGAACCTTTCCCAACAATTGACCACCATAAACTGTCAAGTGAACAGAAAAAAGACCCAGTCATTGGGAAAATCTTGGAATTAAAGGAGAAAAACAGTGAATTGACGGAAGTGGGACGCAGAGCAATGGACAAATCCACAAGAAAACTCTCAAGAGAGTGGAGCAGACTGCACGTGGAAAATGACATCCTGTATAGGAAAACTCTTGGTCGTAAACAGCTAGTCTTGCCAGCCACTTATAAACAGACAGCCCTAACCTACCTGCACGACAATATGGGACATGTTGGTGTAGAGCGAGTTTTGAGCCTCGCAAGAGAGAGATTCTATTGGCCATACATGAAAAATGATATTGAGGAGTACATCACCAGGAAGTGTCGTTGTATTAAACAAAAGAAGCCAGCTGTACATGACCGGGCGCCGATGGGCAGTATAACATCCAGCTCACCCCTCGAACTAGTCTGTATTGACTTTCTCCACCTTGAAACCAGCCGTGGTGGATACGAATATATCCTGGTGGTGGTCGACCACTTTACCCGGTTTGCTCAGGCATACCCTACCAAAAACAAGGCCGGCAAAACAGCTGCTGACAGGATTTTCAATGACTTTGTCCCTCGGTTCGGATACCCGGCCAAACTCCACCATGATCAAGGCCGGGAGTTCGAAAATGAACTGTTCAGAGCCCTCAGACAGTTCGCAGGCGTGAACCATTCAAGAACATCCCCTTACCATCCCCAAGGTAATCCCGCAGAGAGGATAAACCGGACTCTGTTACAAATGCTCCGAACTTTGGGCGAGAAAGAGAGAGAAAGCTGGAAGGACCACCTGCCTCATATCATCCATGCATACAATTGTACCAAGCATGAGGCAACAGGCTATTCCCCATACTACCTGTTATATGGTCATCATCCACGTCTTCCTGTTGACCTTCTGTTCGGTTTGGTAACAGAGAAAGAAGAAAACACAGCAAGTAGCTATGCGGAAAAGTGGGCAGAGAAAATGATCGAAGCATACAAAATAGCCAGCACCAATAGCCAACAATCAAGTGCAAAAGGCAAACAATATTATGACAGGAAAAACAGAGGCGTCACTCTACAGCCAGGAGACAGGGTTCTCGTTCGCAACGTTTCTATAAGAGGAGGTCCATGCAAACTGACACCCTACTGGGAAAAGACAATCTATATTGTACAAGAACAGCTCGGTGAAAACCCAGTCTATAAGGTGAGTCCTGAGACAGGAAACCGTCCCACTCGCACTCTCCACCGAAACTTGTTGCTCCAAGTGAATGACTTACCTGTAGAGCCACCAGTCACAAATGCACCTGCCAAGTCACAAAGGGGAAATGGAAGGTCAACCAAACCCACAAGAAAAATCGAACAGACACAGAATGATGACTCAAGTGGATCAGACGACGAAGACGATCAACCAAGATATTGGCTGCGGATAGCAAGGGAAGTGCCAAGGATCGCAAATCCATTACCTCATCAAACTGTTACCTGTGAAACACAACACAATACCGAACAGATTGGAACTTACCTCGAGGAAACAGTTCATGTTGAGCCTGCACCTGAAAGAGAAAGTAACAGTGAGGAAGAACATGAAAGACAAAATGAAAGTGTGCCTTGTGCTGAGGAACCCCAGCCTTACCAGGAACAGGAGCTGGCTCAGGTTCACAGTCCAGACAGAGATATTCAAGACATTCAGCTTGACGCTCAGCCTGCACTAAGGAGGTCTACCAGAGAAAGACACCCTGGCCAGATGCTCACCTATACAGCCCTTGGTCAACCGACATACCAGCCACGTCTCATCGTGAGTGCAATACAGACACAGCCCACAGTTTACACTCATCAGTACCCACAGCCATACTTCCATCCATTCCAACCCCTACCCATTATCCTTCCTCCATACATGCCAGTTTATTACCCTATACACTGCTATTGATGAGTAAACATTGCACACTTACAACATTACTTACACCACTTCAGATTTTGGGTGTACAATATATTTTTGTGCTTGTTTTTTTTTGTACACTGTTGAGTTTATTAAGCTTTAATAACAAAAAGAGATAAAACAAGGGTGAACATTTTAAGTTGAGCTGTTAGAAGCAAGTGTCGGGAGCCACTTTTGTTTGTGGGGGAGTATGTGGTACTCTCAAAACTGATTATTTGATTTATATTAGCAGAAGGTAATTTTCTCTGAATTTAAGGGCTTGAAACGATTTTTATAAATGTATGAGACCAGTGCCTTCATTTATTCCTCATAATTAGTGTTGAGAGGAACTTAAAATCTAAGCAGCACCCAGGTGGAACTGTTGACACTGAAGTAGTTGCGTTCCGGGTTGTCGTCAGACGGGAGCACTTCCTCCCGCGTCCTCAGACGCAACTTGGATGACGAACTGAGCAGTCGTGTCTTCATTGTTTCTCACCATTTTCTGTACATTACAGGTCAGTAGTTGGTTCAAACTATAAAATGTCAACCTTCTAAAGCCTTGCTTTATATGTATAACTGTTAAAGAAGTTCGGGTCATGTTTTGTTGTGTTTTTAGCGAACTTAAGAGACTTTAAAATACCGCCGTTGAGTACAATGGCAGGGGTAAATACCGGAAGGCACGAAACGGCAGTTCCCGCCGATTATGGGTTTATTGTTCACCCTGTGTATTGCCTTGCGGGCATTCCGCGAAATGTAAGGGTTTTTGTCAGCACTTTGCACAGTGTTAGTTTTATTTGTGGTCTCCTTTACACTACAGTTCAAATGGGAATATGAATAAATGTTAAAGGTTCATGGTTACAGATATACAAGTTTGAAAGAATGTTTATATTAATGCATACTGGTTAAAGATAAAAATGTTACTGTTACATCCAGTCACAACTTGGTTAACTTTGTATTGAAAACGTTTAGCTTTCTCTGAGTAATACTTATGTGTTATTTAAGTGTGTGTGAATCGAGAATGATTGCCAACAACATGTTGCATTCAAGTACAGTGGATTAATGCTGTTTATTGCACTATATTATTATTAATGCTTTAACTCACTTAAACAGGTGAATGTAAATGAGTACGTTGCTCAAGTAGAGTCAAGTGGACTAATGGAGAATATTGAATGTGCACGAGCTATAACATGAATGTGAATTAGAATAGGATGTATGATGTAGTTAATATTTGATGTACTTAAACAGTTGAAGACTGAACAAGAGACACTCAGAGAAATGTTTGTATTTTATTTGTGAATTTGAATAGAGACGCAACTTGGATGACGAACTGAGCAGTCGTGTCTTCATTGTTTCTCACCATTTTCTGTACATTACAGATTTCTTTATTGTTGCCGTGGCACCCAATCCTGGGACCCGTAACACATGCATAATGTTGCTTGTGCACCTCGCGCATGCAATTTGCTCCTCTCTTCTACCTAGCCACACATTCTTGGTAAATTATTTAGGAAAGAACAGCTGATACAGCGGTAATAAGTTGTACTTTTAAATCAATGCATCTGCAAACACCATACAGGAAACACATATTTTCTTAACACAGTCATCGAGTAAAAGCCCATAACTTTTAGGAGTATTTGATCATGAGAAAAAATTGTTTTACCGCAAGTGTTAAAAATGTGGCGACACGAGGAGGCTTTACTATTTTATCTTTAGAGTATCTTCTCTATGTTACCGACAACGCCACCTTGGGTTAGGGCCCAAGGACCTATACACTATGATTATGATTGTCACCTCTGACGATAAGACACTCAGGTTCGTTCAATCAGGGAGGGCGGGGGACAGAGTTCAAAAATAACAAAGCATTTTATTATTATGAACACGGTTTGGCACAAAAAGATGAAAAAGAGAAGTAAACCCAACTGGGGAAGGAAGTGGGTACAAGCTGAGGCTTACCGGCTGGGAGAGTGGTCGTCAGGGGGAAATTAAATCCAACAAAAGAAACAAGGGCACCTCACACACAAAAAAAAATCTAAAATCTAAAACAAAGCACACGCACACAAGGGATCACCACCACCACCCAGGAGGACCACCGCCACCACCGTCGGCCTTCAGCTCTACGAGAAAGGGGCACATGGGAGGGCTCACAACTGACAGACAATATCACATAACAAATCAAATCAATAACCTAAAGAGTATTAATTTGCAGTAACCAAAAATCACTCAAAATGAAAGTAAACAAGAAAATTAAAGAGTCTCTGACCAGAGATATCAACTCAACAAGTAATCATAACATATGTTTTAAACAAAAATAAACAAGGGCTCAGATTGAGAAGTTCCCCTTCCAAATGAAAATTAAATGAACAACGACACAAAATGTATGAGATTAACTCAAAACGCACACACGCCCACACAGTCCAAACCAGGGGTGAGTCCAGGCGGAGCTCGCAGCGGCACACCCGAGTGGCAGCCACACACGCACACACCGCACAGCAGCAGCGGGACTCAGGGCTAACAGCTGGAGGCAAGCCGACCAGGGGCAGCAGACAGAGCCCCGAACCAAGTCGGCGGAAGTGGCAGCGAAGCAGCAGCAATGACAATACAGCAATGATTTAGTAGATAACAAGGAAGGCTCAGCTCTCGGTTATGCGTTCATAATCCCGGTTCTCAGTCCGGTTATTTTGCGTCCCTTCTAAAGAGGGAGAGGGGTGAAGAGTATCGGCGTAGCGGGGGAGACACCCACCACGCACCATGCGACAAGCAGACTGTTAAAGGGAGAGGAGCGCAAAGTGAGCTTAGCACCGGACCAACAGGCAATCAACAACAAAACGCTCACCATGACTCACCTATGCTCTGGTCAGCGGCGGTAAACAACCCCAATACATTCCCCCGATTGCGATGAGGACCTCGGCAGATCTATTATAGTAATGGTTTAAGTTTTAGTAAAGCGAAGTGGACGGGCCGAAGAGGCAGGAAGCGAGAGTTCAGGAGGAAGGGCACGGCCTACTTTTATCCCCTCGACAAGCAATGATTGGCGAACGGGCCGGAGAGGGCGTGGTGAAACAGAAGCCAGTGTCTAAGCAGCCGTGTTGCCTCATACCACTACAATCCACCCCCCCCATTTGCATCGTCGACCCGACGATGCTCTTGAAGGATCTTGACTAAGACCATGGTCTGAAAACTGCAAACACAGCATTTGACTGACCAGCTGAGGGCCCGGCCTGAGCCACCTCATTGGCCGGCCTGGGTAAATGGTGGAAGTTTGAGTGTTGACCAGCTGTAGGTCGGGTTGTCCGACGCCGGACAGCTTCACTCACTGGAAGAGGGACTGCTAAGGGAGCGCCATTGACGGAGTTTGGCTGCACCGTCAAGTGGGCCGGAAGTGCAGCGGGCAATGGTGCCGTTAAGGCAACAGGTATCGCCGATGCAGGGGTCGTCTGGACTTCTCCGGCGGGCTGAGCAGCTGGAGGGAGGATGGTGTCCCTTACTGCAGCCATCAAATCTTCGTCGTCGGATGAGCACTCAGACGCTGCAGGCCGATCAAGTGAAATGGAAAGAGGAGCAGGGTTTTTCCTGAAGCAGCCATCCCGACTATAGCTTTAAGCAGCGTTCGATGTACCCGTTTGACCCTGGCCAGGTCGTCCTCTGGTGCAACCGTATACACTGCACCATTGCCGTGGGGAGCTTTAATCACCCGATACACCACAGGGTTCCACCTGTCCTGGATCTTATGACGTCCCTTCCAGCCAAACTCCTACAGACGAACTGCCTGACCCACCACAAGCGGCTCTGACCGGACAGACTGGTCATGATTTTCCTTCCGACGTTGGGCGGCCTCCCTCAGCCTGTCCCGGACGCCTGCAAAAGCCAAATGTAGCCGGGTCCGATGCTCATGGACCCAGTAATTTACCGTCCCCCCAACAGGATCCTGCAACCTTCCCAACAAGAAATCAACAGGGAGCCTTGCCTCACAACCTCACGACGATGAGGAAAAACAGGGATTCCCTAGTGGATTGATGCGGTGTGGTGTTATAAGCATGCAATATCTGAGGTAGACAAGAGTGCCATTCGCGCTTTCGAGAGAGAGGTAAAGTGCAGCGCAGCAAATCATGAAGAGTGCGATTAAAACGTTCGCACTGACCGTTACCTGCAGGATGGTACGGGGTGGTGCGAGATTTTTCAATGTTGTAAAGACCACACAGCTGCTGAATGAGTACACTTTCGAAATTGCGACCCTGATCAGAATGAATGCGTGCTGGAACACCAAACTTTGAAAACCACTCTGTGACGAGCACCTGTGCCACTGTAGAGGCGCGCTGGTCACGAGTGGGAATGGCAAGAGTGTATTTACTGAAAACATCCGTCAAGACGAGGACGTTCTCCAGCCCATTATGGGTTGGTTCGAGCAGGGTGAAATCCATCGCAAGGATTTCGTTAGGCTCAGAAGCAAGCAGATGTCCCATGAAGCTACGACCTGGTGGCCCGGAGTCTTTAGCCACTTGGCACCGCTCACAAGTTTGACACCAGCGCCTCACATCAGATGACATCCCCGGCCAATAGCACCGCTGCCTAAGCAATTCCAGAGTACTGCCCACACCCTGGTGACTGTGATTTTGATGGACCTCCGTGAGGACTTTATTCTTTATGGCAGTTGGCAACAGCACCTGGAGAACCACCTCACCCCCATCGGAGCGAAAGGCTTGCCGGTACAATACTCCGGCCAATTCCTTCAATCGCTCCCACTGCTTGAGGAGCACCGAAGCTGATCGGGAGAACTGCTTGCGTTCCTCATGATTCGGGTATCGTTTCTGCTGCCAAAACACAAGGACTTCCTGGGTCACAGGGTCAGTTCGCTGAAGTTCTCCAATGTCTGCGGGTAGATGCCGAGGCAAAGCCTGGATAGCAGCCTGACATGCTGCAGGCCCTCGGACCTGGAGAGCTTGTTTCAATGGCTGTGGAAGCTGCATACCGGGGATGATCATTTCAAGGTCTACGGTTCTGGGTGGATACAAGCGAGACAGAGCGTCCGCATTTGTGTTACTCTTGCCAGAGCGGTAACGAATCTCAAAATCGAACGACGCAAGTTGGGCTACCCAACGCTGCTCCAGGGCTCCAAGTTTAGCCGATGACAAGTGGCTAAGCGGATTATTGTCCGTAAAGACAATGCATTTGTGGCCAAGCAAGTACTCACGGAATTTGTCCGCCATAGCCCATTTTAGCGCCAGAAACTCAAGCTTCATGGAGCTATAATTGACTGGGTTGCGTTCGGATGGCCTCAGGCTTCGGCTGGCATATGCTATAGGTTGGACCTTTCCTCCATGCTCTTGCGAGAGCACTGCGCCCAGGCCTCCATGGCTTGCATCGACTTCCAAGATGAATGGCAGGGAAAAGTCAGCGTATGCCAGTACGGGTGCAGTGGTAAGCTTAGATTTTAAAGCTTCAAAGCCCCGCTGATGTTCTCCCGTCCACCTTTCTAACACTTGCTGTTCAGACCGTCTGGACTTGGAAGCCACAAGTTCAGCAACCAGGCGATGTAAAGGTGCAGCCAACTTGGCAAAGCCCTCCACGAAGCGCCGATAATAACTAGCGAACCCAAGGAAGGACAGCAGCTCCAAGATGGTGGTAGGAGTCTGCCAGCTGGCTACCACTTCAACCTTGCCTGGATCGGTGGAAACACCTTCGGCCGAAATGATATGGCCCAAGTAACGCACCTCGTGTTGGAAGAAGGAGCACTTTGACAACTTTGCCTTTAGACTTTCGTATTTCAACCGCTGCAGCACCACTTCCAATCTCTCAAGGTGGAGGAGAAGACAACAATATCGTCCAGATACAAAAGCAACGACTGACATTGCTGGTCTCCGAAAATCCGTTGCATGAGTCGCTGGAACGTGCTGGGAGCATTACACAACCCGAAAGGCATGCGATTCCATTCGAAGAGTCCGAAAGGAGTACAAAATGCGTTCTTGGGTCAGTCGGCCTCTGCCACCGGAACCTGGTTATACCCGCTGGCTAAATCCATGGTGGAAAACCAGCGGGCTCCGGTGAGTGCATCCAGCGATTCCTCAATCCGAGGGAGAGGGAACGCGTCTTTTCGAGTTTTGTTCTTAAGCTGCCGGTAGTCTACGCACAAGCGCAGACTCCCATCTTTTTTTTTAACCAGCACGATCGGTGAAGCAAACGGACTGCAGCTCTCCCGGATAACCTGCGCATCAAGCAGCTGGCTGATGTGTTCTTTGACCACTTCATATTCTGATGGAGGAATACGCCGGTAGCGCTGACGAATGGGAGTGTCGTCAAGAAGTGGGATTTCATGCGCTATCAGGTTGGTGCAACCCAGGTCGCCGTCGTGAGTAGAAAAGACAGAAGCGTATTTCCCAAGAAGAACACGAGCTTCCTCCCGCTCTTCGGCTGACAAAGCAGACAGATTAACCGCGTCTACTTGATCTTGTAGCGTAGCAGTCACGGCCTGGGATGCAACAGTGGCCAGGTAAGATGGAACCTCCTTAACCCCAGAAGGTAAGCTCACCACACGAACCTCACACAAAACACCAACCTCTATACGGGGGTAAAGCAACACATCAGAAGTGCCCACATTGACAATAGGTACGTACACAGTACCTCCCTCAACTCGAACCAGTGCTGGGGACGCCAGCAGCCCAGCAGGAAGGCCCTGATCCGAGGGTTCAAAGAGCACAGTAGTCCCAGAATGTTGGGTAGAACAGGTGGTTGGAACTAACTGCATAGTGCCACCAAAGATACGGCAAGCCTTCTTGCCTCGCAGCTTGACCTTGCCAATGACATCAGCAGGGGAAGTCAGAGAAGCTTGATGACATCTCTGCAATGCCTGCACCACAAGCTTTGGTGCTTCGGTAACGGTGTGCAGCTTGAACAGGGCAGAGCCATGTTGCCCAAACAAGGTGCTATAACATCTTCGTAAGATGTTCATCCCCAAGACACCCGGGGCAGAAAGAGATACATCAGCTGGAGGATCCTTGACAACCAATAGCCCACACCCTGGCACAGTCCTACCACAGAGCTCAACTTCGAGTTCCAAGTAGCCAAGGTATGGAATGGGCAATCCAATGGCTGCTTGAAGCTGCAGCCAATGGCAGGACTGAAGTTTCTCCTGGCCCCAAGTCGCAAAGTGTTGCCAAAAAAAGCTTTCCCTGACAGTGGACACCATGGACCCAGTGTCCACCAAGCAAGGAACCTTTACTCCCCCATAACCACGTCCATGTGTGGACAAGCACTGATTAGCCTAGTCTCTCCCCCATATCTTAACCTAACTGGTGAGCCTGTGGCGCCTCCCCTTGAACTTTGGCTCCGCAGTTCGACGGGTGCTAGTTTCCCGAATGCTGAGCAGGATCCCGCCTAAAAACCGGCAAGGAAGCAGCCCCAGAAGGTGGAGGAGGGGCACGTTCCCCTCTGCACTCCCTGGCAAAGTGGCCAGGCTGCTGACACCGCCAGCAGATTACCGGACCACGGTAAGAGGAATGATTACCCTGCGGAATAATCTGCAGCCGAGCAAGAGTTTCTGTGAGACTGTTAAGCTGTTCCTGTTGGAGATTCAGCATCTGTTTCACCTCCTGCAACTCTGAAGCCTTGGGTGGACTAGCCACGGAAGGAGCAGTCCGAACGCCACACTGCAAGCCCAGCATCGAGGGTACCGAGTGACTTCGGCCCCGCACACCCCCTGGCAATCCCTCTCGCTCCCACCTAATGGCCTCTGCCCTAGCGTCCAGCAGAGAGACGGTAGGCTGCCTGCGCGTGAGTTGTTTTAGTTCTCGGCGAAGGGAACCATCAATAACATTTTCAATGAACTGATCGCGCAACAAAACGTCTGCATTTGGCATCTCGCTTGGAGCACTTTGTTTCACCGCAGACATCAAACTCATTAACGCGAGGGAGAACTCTTAAAGGGACTCCCCCTCTTGCTGTCGCCTTGAGAAAAACGCATCTTGTAGGGCAATGTACGAGTCGGAGCGACCATAAAGCTCTTGCAAAACCGCAATGATGTTATTTGAATCACTTCGATCTGTGGCCGGGCGATATTTTATCTCTTCACGCGCCTCTCCCTCCAAATGGTCAAACAGAAAGAACGCTTGATCGAAGGTGGAAAGGTGACGAGCCCTCATACAGGCTTGAGCCTCCTCAATCCACTCCTCTAACCCTATACCTGACCTACCCCTAAACACGGGACACTTCCTATCACGGGGTACAAGGACCAGTCGCTCCGTTACCAGAGCGGTAGGAGTGGATGGCACTGGGAGAGGTTCAGCAGGAATGGAAGGTGCCCCACTAGGACCAAGCACGGCCGCAGCCTGCGCCCGCCGCAACCCCTCATTCTCTTCTGTCCTCAGCTGTGCCACCAAATCCATCAACTCCTGTAGCTCTCCCTCCATTTCAAAGCTAAGACCAAACTGAGAACACTAAGGCTACCAAAAAAAAACACAATACTCGCCCTGGTTCGCCTTAAGCTGCCTTCATTCACACTCACAACTGGCAATCTGAGGACCAAAAGACACAGAAAAAAAAGGAAAGAAAAGAGAAAACATAGAACACACGTCTCCACCTCCACTGAATAGAAAATCCTGCCGACAACGCCAAGTTTGTGGCGACACGAGGAGGCTTTACTATTTTATGTCAGAGTATCTTCTCTATGTTACCGACAACCAGGGGCGGACTGGCCATCGGGAGGTTCGGGAGAGTTCCCGAATGGCCGAATGATTTCAGGCCGAGCCGGCCGGCCGTAATTATTTTAGATTTTTTTTATTATTATTTGTTTTTTTTATTATATATTTATATATTTTTTTTGTTGTAAAAGATGTAAAAAAATATGAAAACGTTAAGTAAGCCGTGATTTGGGGTGGCCTGCTGCCGGATATTTGCTTACAGCGCGAAACGGAGCTCTTGCCTGACGGTGAAACGGGGCCGATGTATTGCTGTCAATTTAGAGGGGGGAGCACCCCCACAGTGTATGGGGGCAAAGCGAGCGGCCAAAGCGCGCGACCGAACGGCCCCTCCCAACTTGGACTGCTCCGCAGTCCAAGTGTGTCATTTCTGATTGGCTCAGCCTGACACACGGCCGGGTCACTTACTTCTCGTTGATCTCACTGAAGTTACACAGAAATACGAAAATGTCAAAAAGGAAAAAAGGTGGTGGAGAGGAAAAAGAATTGGGTGGCGCTCAGAAGTTGAGGTTGAAAAGGAAAAAATAATTAGAGCAAGACGCAGCCAAATGTGCTAAATGAACCGACCTTTTCCGTGGAGAAGCCAAGGTTGACGGCGACGCCCCTGTCAGCGAGACCAATGGTGAAGCGGGAACAGGACACAGCGGCATAGCTATGACAGGTGCACTAGCGAGCATGTTTGGCAATATATGTTGACTTAAACTAATTATGGAAGTACCAGAGACGTCGGAGAACTATTCATAATATTGTAATGACCACGGAAGAGGCAGTGAATGAAGTATTGATTAGAGAGCGATTTATTAGATACCACCGCTAATAAACCATTGCAACACTTCAACACCGGTAACCACAGCAACGCACAACAAACCCCGGCCCGCCCCCATCTCCCAAACCCTGTGTATGTGTATGACAATTTTTTTCCACTAAAATAATTGTATCTTGCACTATTTAGATCATTTTCAGCCTTGATTTACCTTTCTAGGCACATGCGATTTCTTATATTTTGTACATGGACAAGATTGCTTATAAAATATTTCCCAGTGATCTTCACAATATTCTAAACACATGCACATCCCAACATTGAGATGCAGTTGCAATGCACATATCCATGGATAAGGACTAGTTTTTATTATTTTACACCGTGGCAAAATTCTATGCACGCTATTCCCGCGGTCTCATAAAAGGCCTCTCCATCCCAAAGTCCTGGGCCAAATTTTTGTCCCAGTCCATCCCTGCCGACAACGCCACCTTGGGTTAGGGCCCAAGGACCTATACACTATGATTATGATTGTCACCTCTGACGATAAGACGATAAGACAATAAGAGGTTCGTTCAATCAGGGAGGGCGGGAGACAGAGTTCAAAAATAACAAAGCATTTTATTATTATGAACACGGTTTGGCACAAAAGATGAAAAAGAGAAGTAAACCCAACTGGGGAAGGAAGTGGGTACAAACTGAGGCTTACCGGCTGGGAGAGTGGTCATCAGGAGGAAATTAAATCCAACAAAAGAAACAAGGGCACCTCACACACACAGCAAAAACGTGAAGTCCAAACGAATAAAATCTAAAACAAAGCACACGCACACAAGGGATCACCACCACCACCCAGGAGGACCACCGCCACCACCGTCGGCCTTCAGCTCTACGAGAAAGGGGCACAGTTAGGAGGGCTCACAACTGACAGACAATATCACATAACAAATCAAATCAATAACC
The DNA here is from genome assembly GCF_026213295.1 of Gadus chalcogrammus. NCBI lineage: Eukaryota > Metazoa > Chordata > Actinopteri > Gadiformes > Gadidae > Gadus > Gadus chalcogrammus. Next base: position 5,596,232 of record NC_079418.1, read on the forward strand.
TAAAGAGTATTCATTTGCAGTAACCAAAAATCACTCAAAATGAAAGTAAACAAGAAAATTAAAGAGTCTCTGACCAGAGATATCAACTCAACAAGTAATCATAACATATGTTTTAAACAAAAATAAACAAGGGCTCAGATTGAGAAGTTCCCCTTCCAAATGAAAATTAAATGAACAACGACACAAAATTTATGAGATTAACTCAAAACGCACACACGCCCACACAGTCCAAACCAGGGGTGAGTCCAGGCGGAGCTCGCAGCGGCACACCCGAGCGGCAGCCACACACGCACACACCGCACAGCAGCAGCGGGACTCAGGGCTAACAGCTGGAGGCAAGCCGACCAGGGGCAGCAGACAGAGCCCCGAACCAAGTCGGCGGAAGTGGCAGCGAAGCAGCAGCAATGACAATACAGCAATGATTTAGTAGATAACAAGGAAGGCTCAGCTCTCGGTTCTCAGTCCGGTTATTTTGCGTCCCTTCTAAAGAGGGAGAGGGGTGAAGAGTATCAGCGTAGCGGGGGAGACAGCCACCACGCACCATGCGACAAGCAGACTGTTAAAGGGAGAGGAGCGCAAAGTGAGCTTAGCACCGGACCAACAGGCAATCAACAACAAAACGCTCACCTATGCTCTGGTCAGTGGTGGTAAAGGACCCCAATACATTGCCCCGATTGCGATGAGGACCTCGGCAGATCTATTATAGTAATGGTTTAAGTTTTAGTAAAACGCTGACGAATGTACGCAACAGCATGCAGAGGTGAGCCTACCTGTGCTCTGAGGTGAGCGGCGAGGGCAACGACCCGGAAGTGGACGGGCCGAAGAGGCAGGAAGCGAGAGTTCAGGAGGAAGGGCACGGCCTACTTTTATCCCCTCGACAAGCAATGATTGGCGAACGGGCCGGAGAGGGCGTGGTGAAACAGAAGCCTGTGTGTGGGTATGTGTATGTTAAGTTCCTATACGGACAAATGTGAGATTTTGCGCAGCTGCGCTGTTCTGCATTCCTTTCCTCCTATAGGCTGGTTGTTCCCGCCGCGGCCTGACGTCGCCTATAAAGACCGCCCAGCCCAGACTGCAAGGGGATTCTATGCGGTAGTTCTGGGCTTTTCACACATTGGTTTTTCCCTGTTAGCGATCAGGTTTTGGTAACCCTTCCTTTTACAGTCCCCTAATTACTAGGTATTTACCCGGTACATACATGGTAAATTATAGTGTATTACTGGGTAATTACCACTGGTAATAAGAAGGTAAATACAGAGGTAGTTACCCGGTAAATACATGGTAAATCATAGTGTATTACTGGGTAATTACCAATGGTAATAAGAAGGTAAATACAGAGGTAGTTACCCGGTAAATACATGGTAAATCATAGTGTATTACTGGGTAATTACCACTGGTAATAAGAAGGTAAATACAGAGGAATTATCGGGTAAATTATAGTGTATTACTGTGTAATTACCACTGATAATAAATAGGTAAATACAGAGGAATTACAGCTGATGTACCAAGTAAAACCTCCACTATTACCCATCAACTCAACTAAGTAGCGTGTAGTTGTAACTGTTTTAGGTTGGTAATAACTCCGATATTGTGTACTTCCTAGGAAATTAGGCAACCAATTCTTAGAAACACCCATTATCCAAGGTTTATGTTGGTAACAGCCCAAATTTAATGATGTATCTAGAAATTAGCATAGTACTTTCCAATAAAATACTTTTTCTTAGTTATTATTCATAGCTACACCCATTTAGAAAGGGTTTATTCAGTTTACCACTATGGAATTACTTACCTGGTAACAACCTCTGCAGGAAGTTTTCCTCTAGTGTCATGGTACATCTTCTTAAATACTGGGTACAAAGCCGTTTGTTTCCATGGTATTACCAGGTTCTTACCATATCATTTATAATAGATACATTCCATTGTCCATGCAGTCAACACAAACTTGTACCATGTACGTTCTGCGACGTTACCAAGTAAAACACGACAATTTACCCAGTAAGTAAGCTGAAACTGTACTGTAAAAGGAAGCCTCGTTTGTTTCCATGGTATTACCAGGTTCTTACCATATAATTTGTAATACATTATTCCCTTTTCCATGCAGTCAACACAAACTTGTACCATGTACGTTCTGCAACGTTACCAAGTAAAACACGACAATTTACCCAGTAAGTAAGCTGAAACTGTACTGTAAAAGGAAGCCTCGTTTGTTTCCATGGTATTACCAGGTTCTTACCATATCATTTGTAATACATTATTCCCTTTTCCATGCAGTCAACACAAACTTGTACCATGTACGTTCTGCGACGTTACCAAGTAAAACACGACAATTTACCCAGTAATTAAGCTGAAACTGTACTGTAAAAGGAAGCCTTGTTTGTTTCCATGGTATTACCAGGTTCTTACCATATAATTTGTAATACATTATTCCCTTTTCCATGCAGTCAACACAAACTTGTACCATGTACGTTCTGCGACGTTACCAAGTAAAACACGACAATTTACCCAGTAATTAAGCTGAAACTGTACTGTAAAAGGAAGCCTCGTTTGTTTCCATGGTATTACCAGGTTCTTACCATATCATTTTTAATACATTATTCCCTTTTCCATGCAGTCAACACAAACTTGTACCATGTACGTTCTGCGACGTTACCAAGTAAAACACGACAATTTACCCAGTAATTAAGCTGAAACTGTACTGTAAAAGGAAGCCTCGTTTGTTTCCATGGTATTACCAGGTTCTTACCATATAATTTGTAATACATTATTCCCTTTTCCATGCAGTCAACACAAACTTGTACCATGTACGTTCTGCGACGTTACCAAGTAAAACACGACAATTTACCCAGTAATTAAGCTGAAACTGTACTGTAAAAGGAAGCCTCGTTTGTTTCCATGGTATTACCAGGTTCTTACCATATAATTTGTAATACATTATTCCCTTTTCCATGCAGTCAACACAAACTTGTACCATGTACGTTCTGCGACGTTACCAAGTAAAACACGACAATTTACCCAGTAATTAAGCTGAAACTGTACTATAAAAGGAAGCCTTGTTTGTTTCCATGGTATTACCAGGCTCTTACCATACAAGTTGTAACTGGTTATTCCCTTTTCCATGCAATCAACACAAACCATATATGTTCTGCAACATCGTTCACCAGTAGTTAAGCACTTTAATTGTTGTTATAAAACCCCAAACCACTGTTGATGAAAGACATTAAAATTAAACAAAATCAAAGGCTTATCTTTCAAACAATGCATATCTCACAAACAGGCACTGAACACTGAAGAAATCGGACAAACAAAAGAGCAGTCCACATCAACTCAATTTAAATGTTACTGATGGTGTTTTCATAAAACACATGACAGTGTTATGGCAAGTGACCACAAGGAAGACTGCTTCAACCTCTACAATTTGAATAAGTGGTGAATGCCATGCAGCAATCTGCCTATGGGAGCATCTTCGTGGTCATTCGCAAACCAATGAGTCCACTCGATGAATGAGAGATGACTCTTTAGTGTCTTCTCTGTGAGGTATCCCTGCAGTCTCCACTTCTGGGATTTGAAGGCTGACCAAGACCTGACCAGGTACCTCCAAATCTCCCCTTCAAGAATCAGAAGACAAGAAAATAAACATTAGGACTGTCAATTAATGAACATTTCTAGAACATGTAGAAGTCAAGGATTATTTTGTTTATCAGTTAAGAAAGGATGCTGGTCCTCTGGCCATTGTGTTTGGTCATATTGAAAAGAGAAAAAGGCATAGCCATAAATACAGTTAATAGGACGGGAGGGGACAGGCAGTTAGCTCCGGTTAGCCCTTTAGCATCGAGCTAGCGGAGCTTCTGTCATTCAAATAACTCGGACATGTTTTTTAAAACCTATAGCACCCAATTTATTAAAATATCCGGATTTAATCGGGCTCTCTCCCATAAGTACAGTTAATAGGACGGGAAGAGACAGGCTCTGTTAGCCCCGGTTAGCGCGATGCTAAAGAGCAGCTCTACCGGAGCATGCCACCTCAACAGGTGCAAGTTAGCCTCCGGTTTGATATTCGCCGGATATTCGGTTTACCACCCAATCGGATTCATCAACATAAGTGCAATACATTACGGGCTTAGTATGTTGAGGACGGTTTAGGACACCGTATCGCGAAAAATCACAAACACATGTTGTCGCCATCGATGTCTGTGCAACTACGTCATTTACGTTCTCTGGCTGCTACCTGTTTTAGGGACCGTCAACAAGTTACACTCACCGACTGGTGGCAGAGACGTTACCATGGAATTGTTTCTGGAAATAAATCATATAAAATAACATAAAAATCACAAAAAAATACATTTTGTCACCTGATTGTAGTAGTAGTTGCCAATGGTGGGCTGCTACTTACTGCAGGTAACTTTGCTAATTTATTGCATTATTGTTAAACGGGATGCAATTAATAATTTCAAATATAGTTTGGTCGATTTTTGTCGAATATTAAACTATTAACTGCATTATGATTAACTATATTGCAATATATTTGTGTGATTCATTTCCTGAAACAATTCCATGGTAACGTCTCTGCCAACAGTCGGTGAGTGTAATTTGTTGACGGTCCCTAAAACAGGTAGCAGCCAGAACGTAAATGACGTTGTTGCACAGACATTGATGGCGACAACATGTGTTTGTGATTTTTCGCGATACGGTGTCCTAAACCGTCCTCAACATACTAAGCCCGTAATGTATTGCACTTATGTTGATGAATCCGATTGGGTGGTAAACCGAATATCCGGCGAATATCAAACCGGAGGCTAACTTGCACCTGTTGAGGTGGCATGCTCCGGTAGAGCTGCTCTTTAGCATCGCGCTAACCGGGGCTAACAGAGCCTGTCTCTTCCCGTCCTATTAACTGTACTTATGGGAGAGAGCCCGATTAAATCCGGATATTTTAATAAATTGGGTGTTATAGGTTTTAGACAACATGTCCGAGTTATTTGAATGACAGAAGCTCCGCTAGCTCGATGCTAAAGGGCTAACCGGAGCTAACGGCCTGTCCCCTCCCGTCCTATTAACTGTATTTATGGCTATGCCTTTTTCTCTTTTCAATATGACCAAACACAATGGCCAGAGGACCAGCATCCTTTCTTTACTGATAAACAAAATAATCTTTGAGTTCTACATGTTCTAGAAATGTTCATTAATTGACGGTCCTAATGTTTATTTTCTTGTCTTCTGATTCTTGAAGGGGAGATTTGGAGGTACCTGGTCAGGTCTTGGTCAGCCTTCAAATCCCAGAAGTGGAGACTGCAGGGATACCTCACAGAGAAGACACTAAAGAGTCATCTCTCATTCATCGAGTGGACTCATTGGTTTGCGAATGACCACAAAGATGCTCCCATAGGCAGATTGCTGCATGGCATTCACCACTTATTCAAACTGTAGAGGTTGAAGCAGTCTTCCTTGTGGTCACTTGCCATAACACTGTCATGTGTTTTATGAAAACACCATCAGTAACATTTAAATTGAGTTGATGTGGACGGCTCTTTTGTTTGTCCGATTTCTTCAGTGTTCAGTGCCTGTTTGTGGGATATGCATTGTTTGAAAGATAAGCCTTTGATTTTGTTTAATTTTAATATGTCTTTCATCAACAGTGGTTTGGGGTTTTATAACAACAATTAAAGTGCTTAACTACTGGTGAACGATGTTGCAGAACATATATGGTTTGTGTTGATTGCATGGAAAAGGGAATAACCAGTTACAACTTGTATGGTAAGAGCCTGGTAATACCATGGAAACAAACAAGGCTTCCTTTTACAGTACAGTTTCAGCTTAATTACTGGGTAAAGTCGCAGAACGTACATGGTACAAGTTTGTGTTGACTGCATGGAAAAGGGAATAATGTATTACAAATGATATGGTAAGAACCTGGTAATACCATGGAAACAAACGAGGCTTCCTTTTACAGTACAGTTTCAGCTTAATTACTGGGTAAATTGGTGTGTTTTACTTGGTAACGTCGCAGAACGTACATGGTACAAGTTTGTCTTGACTGCATGGAAAAGGGAATAATGTATTACAAATTATATGGTAAGAACCTGGTAATACCATGGAAACAAACGAGGCTTCCTTTTACAATACAGTTTCAGCTTAATTACTGGGTAAATTGTCGTGTTTTACTTGGTAACGTCGCAGAACGTACATGGTACAAGTTTGTGTTGACTGCATGGAAAAGGGAATAATGTATTACAAATTATATGGTAAGAACCTGGTAATACCATGGAAACAAACGAGGCTTCCTTTTACAGTACAGTTTCAGCTTAATTACTGGGTAAATTGGTGTGTTTTACTTGGTAACGTCGCAGAACGTACATGGTACAAGTTTGTGTTGACTGCATGGAAAAGGGAATAATGTATTACAAATTATATGGTAAGAACCTGGTAATACCATGGAAACAAACAAGGCTTCCTTTTACAGTACAGTTTCAGCTTAATTACTGGGTAAATTGTCGTGTTTTACTTGGTAACGTCGCAGAACGTACATGGTACAAGTTTGTGTTGACTGAATGGAAAAGGGAATTATGTATTACAAATTATATGGTAAGAACCTGGTAATACCATGGAAACAAACGAGGCTTCCTTTTACAGTACAGTTTCAGCTTAATTACTGGGTAAATTGGTGTGTTTTACTTGGTAACGTCTCAGAACGTACATGGTACAAGTTTGTCTTGACTGCATGGAAAAGGGAATAATGTATTACAAATTATATGGTAAGAACCTGGTAATACCATGGAAACAAACGAGGCTTCCTTTTACAGTACAGTTTCAGCTTAATTACTGGGTAAATTGTCGTGTTTTACTTGGTAACGTCGCAGAACGTACATGGTACAAGTTTGTGTTGACTGCATGGAAAAGGGAATAATGTATTACAAATTATATGGTAAGAACCTGGTAATACCATGGAAACAAACGAGGCTTCCTTTTACAGTACAGTTTCAGCTTACTTACTGGGTAAATTGTCGTGTTTTACTTGGTAACGTCGCAGAACGTACATGGTACAAGTTTGTGTTGACTGCATGGACAATGGAATGTATCTATTATAAATGATATGGTAAGAACCTGGTAATACCATGGAAACAAACGGCTTTGTACCCAGTATTTAAGATGTACCATGACACTCGAGGAAAACTTCCTGCAGAGGTTGTTACCAGGTAAGTAATTCCATAGTGGTAAATTGAATAAACCCTTTCTAAATGGGTGTAGCTATGAATAATAACTAAGAAAAAGTATTTTATTGGAAAGTACTATGCTAATTTCTAGATAGTACATCATTAAATTTGGGCTGTTACCAACATAAACCTTGGATAATAGGTTTTTCTAAGAATTGGTTGCCTAATTTCCTAGGAAGTACACAATATCGGAGTTATTACCAACCTAAAACAGTTACAACTACACGCTACTTAGTTGAGTTGATGGGTAATAGTGGAGGTTTTACTTGGTACATCAGCTGTAATTCCCCTGTATTTACCTTCTTATTACCAATGGTAATTACACAGTAATACACTATAATTTACCGGATAATTCCTCTGTATTTACCTTCTTATTACCAGTGGTAATTACCCAGTAATACACTATGATTTACCATGTATTTACCGGGTAACTACCTCCGTATTTACCTTCTTATTACCATTGGTAATTACCCAGTAATACACTATGATTTACCATGTATTTACCGGGTAACTACCTCTGTATTTACCTTCTTATTACCAGTGGTAATTACCCAGTAATACACTATAATTTACCATGCATGTACCGGGTAAATACCTAGTAATTAGGGGACTGTAAAAGGAAGGGTTACCCAGGTTTTTTCCTTGTGATTATGTTTGATTTACACGCGTTTACCCTCGCTCCTACGGAGGAGGCTCTATTTTCAATTACACGTGATGACCTTGTTACGGTTGCTGGCCACTACAAGCTTCAAGTCAGTGGTAGCCCTTCCAAGGCCGAGCTCCATGAGGGGCTCATCAATCACCTGCGGGACCGTGGAGTGTTTGGGAAAGTGCCTGTGGACGAACCTACGTCACCTACACAAGGTAAAGTTCAGCCCCTTTCCCCTAGTGGAGTTTCAGTGGAGTTAAAACGTCTGCAGTTGAGAGAAATGGAACTTGAGTGGGAGCGAGAGAAAAATATTAGGGATAGAGAGCACGAGTTACGTCTGAAGGAACTCGAATTTAATCAAGCTTTACGGCTTAAAGAAATGGATCTCCAGGCTCGTGAGGCTGATATCCACTCTAAGTCGGGACAATTCGTCGTTACCCGTAATATCCGTGTCGTTCCACCTTTTCGTGAGGATGAGGTTGACAAATTCTTTGCGCATTTCGAGCGGGTAGCTACGACCCTGAAATGGCCTAGGGAGGTTTGGACCATGACGCTCCAGTGCGTTTTTAAAGGGAAGGTGCAGGAGGCTTACTCTGCGCTGCCTCTTGAAGATGCAGCGGACTATGAGAAGGTCAAGCAGGCTGTTCTGCGTATGTATTCCCTGGTGCCAGAGGCGTATCGGCAGAAGTTCCGCGGCTATCAAAAACCGGAGGCCCTCTCGTACGTAGAGTTCGTTCGAGAGAAGGAAATGCTCTGCGATCGCTGGTTAAACTCGCAGGGAGTGACAACCTTCCAAGCCCTTCGGGATCTTATTATTCTGGAGGACTTTAAGAATTGTCTGCCAACATCAGTCGCAACTCATATTAGTGAGCATAAGGAGGTTACGCCGGCTGCTGCAGTGGTGCTCGCTGACGAGTATGTGCTTACGCACAAGCGTCTCCCCTCTGCTTCTAAACCCCCACCAAACATTTCCAGCCATCCAACTGTGTTTAGGACTACGAAACAAGCCGTGCCTGATTCTTCCCACTTTTCACCTCACGCGTCGGTATTTAAACCTACCAGCCCGACCTGCGGTTATTGTAAAAAGCGGGGTCACGTTGTTTCGGAGTGCTTTAAATTGAGGAACAAGAACAGGGCAGCTTTGCTTAACACAGAGGTCGGATTGTGTGTAGCTAAACCGCCTCTTTCTCAGGAAGACCCCGATGGTGGAAATCCCTGTTTTGCGCCTTTCATAATGGACGGTTTTGTGTCCCTACCCGGTGACCCTAGTGTGCGCGTACCGATTAAAATCTTGCGTGATACTGGGGCTTCACAAAGCTTCATACTAGAAAATGTGTTGCCTTTCTGCGACAAGACGTCTACCGGCTGTAGTGTTCTTGTGCGTGGTTTTGAAATGGGTTTCGTTAATGTCCCTCTGCATGAGATTTCCCTCCAATCGGACTTGGTTGCTGGCACCGTTACCGTGGGTATACGTCCCTCTCTGCCTATCGCAAATGTAGCCATGCTACTCGGTAACGATGTCTGTGGTGGCAAAGTTTTACCTGGCCCTATCGTGTCTCATGTATCCCCGAAAACATTAACATGTGATGACCTTTCCGTTAATTTCCCTGAGGTTTTCGCATCTAGCGTCGTTACGCGTGCCATGGCGAGAGACGTTAAAGCGACTGCTATTCAGGAGCAACGCAATGCGATTATCGATCTTAGCGATTCCTTTATGGCTCGACCCTCACTCATTCACGATAGTGTTGTCACTCAGACTGCTGAGTCACTGTCGTCCCATGCTGCTGTTCCTTAACTGTCTGTGGACCGAGATCTGCTTAGCAAGGAACAGAAAAATGACCCCTCTCTTGCGACGCTCTTTTCTGAAGTTATGTCCGATGAGGACATTGAGCAGTCGCCTCATGGCTATTTCCTTAGAGATGGAGTCTTAATGCGCAAGTGGAGGCCTCTTACGGCCTCAGCGCAAGATGAGTGGAGAGTTCTGTATCAGATCGTTATCCCTGCGTCCTTCCGTGATGAAGTTCTGAGTCTCGCTCATGACCATCACTTTGCGGGTCATCTCGGCGTAAATAAAACAACTGACCGAATTTTACGCCATTTCTTCTGGCCAGGTCTTAAACGAGACGTAGTTAGATATTGTAAAACATGTCATCCGTGCCAAATCACAGGTAAACCTAATCAGGTCGTTCCACCTGCGCCGTTGCAACCAATTCCTGTTGCGTCGGAGCCTTTCGAGCACGTAATTCTGGACTGTGTCGGCCAGTTGCCTAAAACGAAATCTGGTAACCAGTGGTTGTTGACCATCATGTGTAGTCTAACCCGTTTTCCCGAGGCAATTCCACTGCGTAGAATCACGGCTCCTGTCATCATCAAGGCCCTGCTGTGTTTTTTTTCCCTCTTCGGTCTCCCGAAGACCGTCCAGACGGACCGTGGCACTAACTTCATGTCCCATGTGTTTGCTGAGGCTATGCGACAGCTCTCCATCAAACACGTAAAATCCAGCGCCTATCACCCCCAAAGCCAAGGCGCACTCGAGAGATTCCACCTAACGCTCAAGAATATGTTAAAGACGTTCTGCCTCGAGTTCGAGCTTGATTGGGATGAGGGGGTACCACTCGCTCTTTTTGCCGTGCGTGAGGTAGTGCAGGAGAGTTATGTTACGAACCACACTTTGGGTCACACCCCGGACCGAGTAACACAAAATGAAAGTCAGGACTTACGTTGAAAACAGACGTTTTATTTTGTAGACGCTGCCTTGTACATGGCGGGACGGTTATTAAATCAACGAAAGGAAAGATAATAAAACAGAAAGAAAACCCTAACTAACCCTAACTCTGGGGGACCCAACTTGTCCTACTCAGAAAGTAAAAGGGAATGTGAATTAGTCGGGACCTATATCTACTCTGCTCCAACCTAACCTAAAACGTGAAAACAACCATCTCCAACCAACAACGTATAAAGTGAAGTAAAAAGCAATAATGTTCCCACATGGGAAAAGGACGGCACTGGACCGCAAATTACTAACACAAGAGAAACTAGTTCACACATGAACGATCGGTGACTTCCTTGTATCGCGACGGAGAAAAACAGTAAGCGTGCGGGACCAGGAACGAATCCCCCCCTTGCAGTCTGGGCTGGGCGGTCTTTATAGGCGACGTCAGGCCGCGGCGGGAACAACCAGCCTATAGGAGGAAAGGAATGCAGAACAGCGCAGCTGCGCAAAATCTCACATTTGTCCGTATAGGAACGTAACAGTGTAAAATAATGAATGTGCTTTTGCTTGTAATTATGTGCATCCATCTGTTTAAACACACGCAAACTAAACACGTAACGCATAATACAGTCCATGGCAATGTATATTAACGGGGGGACACGTGCATATTAGGAACACGTCGATAACGATAATGCATACAATACTATACTGGTAAGAAACAACGTTTGTTAATGTATTGCGTATATTATTAAATAGAACCAGAGTTAGCATATTATTAGGAAAACCTAAACAGGAATTATTAGGTTTTCTTTGCTGAAATTTATTTGAGGACTAGGTAATTCTGAAGTTGTTGAAAAAATGCTATTCCATGTGTGAATTACGCCATATTATTTGCCATGAACTGAGGCATTGAAGTTTAATCAAAATGAAAATATCAACTAACCAGATTCAAATGTCTCTTAAAGGGGATTGGTTTATTGCACGTTACACCCAAACCACACCTACGGTAATAAGGCTACTTCAGACCAACCCTTTTTAGGTTTTTGTCGGGCGCAAGAGTTATTTATCCTCCGGTAAAATAGCAACATCCCCATATAACCTCCAACAAAGCCACTTGCGTTTCAGACTGTTCAAATAGGAACCTTAGTCTTAGTCTTTAAATAAAAAAGCTTATAAGTTAAAGTCACATTTTAGTTATTGGTTTCCTTCGTAGATTTAGTCTAGTTTTGGTCGACCAAAAGTCCTTACACTTTAGTCAACCTTTAGTCATTACTTTTGGTCAAAATGTTTTCTCTTTTTAAACTAATTCAATTAGGCTAATACAGGTATCGGAAATTGAAATGAAGGTGACAGGTTGTATCAAGTGTTGAAATTCGTAAAGCAACCTTTCACTCTTAACACTTTTACCTGTTATAAACATACTCCTTACCTTAGTTGGATATCTCTAGACTAGACTCTCCCATCAATGAGATGCTGCTGTGCTGTCCTTTCTGCACTGGAAAAAGCCTTCTGTTGAACCAATTAAAAAAAACAAGGGTGATGGTTCACATCTATATTACATAACTTGAGCCAATGACAAATATATAGCTTGCCTCAAACAATATTTCCTATGTTCATAAAAACAAAATAATACAACTTGGCACCAAGTATAATTCTATTCTTTGAATGAAGTTAATACATTTAAATCGTATGTTAAATCCTAAACAAAAAAATATTGATTCACTCCAACAATTGTTTCTCATTTAAGAAATATATATCTGAAATAATTTGTTTTATCCAATCAAAAAGATTACAATTTAATCAAACAATTGTTTCTCATTTAAACATGAACATTTTTAAACATAACATATTTTTGTATACATCAACATCATTTTTTCCCGCTCGGCTCTCGCCGCTTCATGGCCTTGGGGCGCTTCTGTCTGGATTCGACATCACATCGCGACATCAGTCAGGGTTAGGTGCTTTGTCAAAGACACCTCGATACTCTGCTTGGTGAAGCCGGGGATCGAACCAACAACCTTCAGGTTACCAGCCAACCCGCTCTACCACCTGAGCTACTGCCGCCACACAATATACAATATATATTAACAATCTAAATGGCAGAGTTAGACCTACTCCAGACCTCCCTCCAGACACAGACAGACTGTCCTAGCTCACAGAACCAGTGAGTCATCGTCACTCTGGTCAAGGCTAGTGCTTTCACCTCAAAAAGTCGCCAAAAGTCACCAATAGCAGCTGAAAAAGAAGCTCGATTTGTCGCTTGTCGCTGTTTTGAAAAAAAGTCGCCAAAGGGGTCTGAAAAGTAGCTAAATATAACGACAAAATCGCTAAGTTGGCAACACTGCGGTTTGGTCCAGTAGTCGTAAGCGTCTTTGTATTTAATGCGCATGCGCAGGCTTGTACGTAACCTTGAAATTATACATTTGTCTGAACAAATATTTCTAAATTGAGCTCCTAATCAAATATAACAGTGTTTTAGGAAGAAAACAAAAAAAAAAAATTTGGATTGAATGACACAATTATTAATCAGTTGAATACACAACCTTAAAATTTTACATTTGTCAAAATGGATATTTCTTAATTGAGCTCCTAATTAAAAATATCTATATTTCACAGTATTTTGAAATAAAAAAAAGTTATTTTAAAAATAAAACAAAAAATGTTTATTTGAATTGAATTACAAAATAATAATCAGATGAAGTACGGCTTAAAACCCTTTTTCCAGTGTGTGTTGTAATGGCACTAGTTTATGTGCAGCGCGGAGCGCGCAGGAATACATTTAGGTTATATGTATGTGTGTGGGGAATTGGAGGGGGGTTCGGAAAGTGACGGCGAGTGGAAGGTGCTCTCGCTTGATGCTCTCACATGTTAAACAATAACGAGTTAATAAACCTTTGGAATTAACATCTGTTTCACGCTCGGTAATTCTACATGGTGTCAGAAGTCAAACTGGAAGATGGCGAAGTTTCCACCTCCTGAAAACGTTGAATTCTCTCGACCTCAACTGTGGCTGGAATGGCGCCAACGTTTCCAACACTACAGGATAGCAACGAAACTGCATAAAGAAACAGGAGAGGTACAGGTCTGTACACTGCTCTATTAGTTGGGAAAGGAAGCTGAACAAGTTTTCAAGACATTCCAATTTGATCAGAGGGGCGACAAGAGCAAATATGAGACTGTGCTAGACAAGCTGGACAATTATTTTGTACCTAGAGTGAATGTCATTCACGAGCGGGCCCGCTTTCATCAGCGAGTACCGAAACATGGAGTACATTAGAAGCCTGCATGAGCAACCCGGTATCACGCAATTGCGTGCTCATGCGCACAAACGTTAATCTATTGAAGTGTGTTCCAGAGTACGATAGTCCGACTTTTTGCATGCTACACAGAACGAAATGTAAACCAATGCTTTCTGAATGGGAGTGTTGTCAGACAATGAACGTGCTCCACAAAACGGTACGAGAGAGAGAGAAAGAGAGAGAGGGAGGGACAGAGAGAGAGAGAGAGAGCGAGAGAGAGGCTTCAGAAAGGGTGTGCGCAGAAAGTACAGTGCAACCTAGTTAAGTTTATGCCAAAACCACAAATTCTATATGTATATATATATCTATATATATTGCCTAATTATATATATTGCCTGTATATATGTATAGGCTATATAATTAGGCTATAATCATATTATTTAGCGTGAGACAATCTATGAGACAATCTATAGCCAAATTGTCGAAGATGCCCGAGAATCTCCGGGGATATCAGCATGGGAAATCGGCGAATCAGACCTATGAACCTATAAAGAAAGACGTCATCTCAAGCGGGAGAGAACGTTTGCGGTGCTGGTTTGTGTCACGTAAGTACAGTGCCGTGTTCCAATACCCGTACTGTCCGTACTTACTAGCCAAAATTTGAGTACGCACACTGGAAAAAGCCTTCTGTTGAACCAATTAAAAAAAACAAGGGTAATGGTTCACATCTATATTACATAACTTGAGCCAATGACAAATATATAGCTTGCCTCAAACAATATTTCCTATGTTCATAAAAACAAAATAATACAACTTGGCACCAAGTATAATTCTATTCTTTGAATGAAGTTGATACATTTAAATCGTATGTTAAATCCTAAACAAAAAAATATTAATTCACTCCAACAATTGTTTCTCATTTAAGAAATATCTATCAGAAATAATTTGTTTTATCCAATCAAAAAGATTACAATTTAATCAAACAATTGTTTCTCATTTAAACATGAACATGAACATAACATATTTTTGTAAACATCATCATCAACTCGCCGCTTCATGGCCTTGGGGCGCTTCTGTCTGGATTTGACATCACATCGCAACATCAGTCAGGGTTAGGTGCTTTGTCAAAGACAAAGCAGAGTTAGACCTACTCCAGACCTCCCTCCAGACACAGACAGACTGTCCTAGCTCACAGAACCAGTGAGTCATCGTCACTCTGGTCAAGGCCAGTGCTTTCACCTCAAAAAGTCGCCAAAAGTCACCAATAGCAGCTGAAAAATAAGCTAGATTTGTCGCTTGTCGCTGTTTTGAAAAAAAGTCGCCAAAGGGGTCTGAAAAGTAGCTAAATATAGCGACAAAATCGCTAAGTTGGCAACACTGCGGTTTGGTCCAGTAGTCGTAAGCGTCTTTGTATTTAATGCGCATGCGCAGGCTTGTACGTAACCTTGAAATTGTACATTTGTCTGAATAAATATTTCTAAATTGAGCTCCTAATCAAATATAACAGTGTTTTAGTAAGAAAACAAAAAAAAAATATTTGGATTGAATGACAAAATTATTAATCAGTTGAATACACAACCTTAAAATTTTACATTTGTCAAAATTGATATTTCTTAATTGAGCTCCCTTAAAAATATCTATATTTCACAGTATTTTGAAATAAAAAAAAGTTATTTTAAAAATAAAACAAAAAATGTTTATTTGAATTGAATTACAAAATAAGAATCAGATGAAGTACGGCTTAAAACCCTTTTTCCAGTGCAGTACGTTCCAATTCAGATCCGGCGAAAAGAAGTATACTTCAAGGACCCGGACGCCGTACTCAAAACGGGCTAATCGTGAAGTGTGGATCGAAGGACACTCCCCGTACTCAACGGCAGCCATCTTAGCTACGTAGCGAAAGAGGCGGAGCCAGGCTGAGCCAAAGTCGGCGCATTTCCTTATGGAGCTCCGTACAGATCATTCATTGTTGAAAATTGTCTGTGATAACTAACAAATGACAGCTTTTGGCCACCTGTTTCTACTTAAAATTGTCTGTGATAACTAACAATACGACAGCTTTTGGCCACCCGTTTCTACTTTCACCTTTGATACTGAGAAATTGTGACAATACACGGATATATTAAATGCAGGTGCGCTGCTCTGTAGGCAAACCGCGAAGGAAAAAAGGGTAGCTGCTTCATCTGTTCTTTTTAGAATTGTATGTCTCGATGTTTATTTTATCTAGCCATCTATTCTCTTGTTTTTGGCTATGTGAATGAACGTCCGCGTCGATGCCTCGATCGCAAGTCCAGTGTCGCGAGCGGACGTTGCCATGACATCTAGAAATCATACCGTATTTAATGGGTTGTAGTGAGTGTAACATAATTCACCTACAGTATTTTGTTATGTGTTGTTCTTTCAATTGTGTTAGGCATGTCGTTTACTATCTTGGTGGTTCAGGGATCGCTGTCCCTTTTAAGGATTACGAGCGTCTCATGACGTCAGAGCCCATGCTGGATTTGTTTACCTTCAGCACGTTTTGATTTCCTGTTTCTCTCTTACTAAATAAACGAGTCACACAACTGTGTGCTCAACGTGCGAAATTGTATCTCTCACTTATGGCAATTTCCACAGGGTTATCATTAATATTGATGCGTAGGGGTTGTTTATAACTCGTGAATAATATTGTTTAGACCACGGCCTGGGGGAATACTCTGATTCTGATTGGCTGCAGTGCGTGCATTAACTCCTGATATAGCCCTACAGACACCTGCTAAGTAGTTCCAGTCAGTGTTTAGATTCTCTGCCCGATATTTCCCACCACTATACTCGGGCCGGGCCTTTGATCAAGCGTTTTTATTTTTATTTTACCATTGGTTTATTGGCCTAATCTGAGGAGAAATCTATGCCATAAACAGAAATATTATAGGCCTTTATTACACGGGTCTTCTCAATGCCGTGGAACGCTCCGTTAATGGGTAGTAGTCCGGTGACTTGTCTATCCCAGAGTCTTCCGTTGCTAAGCGACGTCACCGTCTTTGCGGACAAATTATTTCTCTGCTGATCAACACTACGAATGGCCAAAAGACTTGTATCCCCCCCCCCCTTAAATAAATACTATGGCAGAATTATTATTATTATTATTATTATTCTCATTCAACTTGAACATGTGTTTTTACAGTAGAGTGGTGGAGGGATGACGTATGTTGGCCAACCCGGAAGTGAGCGTCGCCCTGGATTCCCTCGACAAAAAGCCAACGGGTTTTGCCATTGGATTTTGGATTATTGCTGAAACATTTGCATCTTTGAAGCACCTCCTCAAAAACTGAAAATAAATAAATATATAAAAATAACCGTGCTCCAAAGAACGAAATGTAAACCAATGCATTTTGAATGGGAGTGTTTCTCTGATTTTTCCATGCTACACAGAACGAAATGTAAACCCATGCAAATAAAGACTTCATGGTCATAATAATTTAAATATCATTAATATCCTGAGTGTGTAGGGTGGTATTCAATTTCTTTCAACGGGGCTGCATCCAGTCACTTGACCGTTATGGTTGCTATGGTGGTTGCTATCGACCGCCCCCTCTAATCCTTACATGGCTCTAAAAACCACGCGGCAAAGTAGCTGCCGTCCATTGTGTTGTTTTTGTCGTAAACTAGGGTCCGATGGTTAGAGATAAGGCAGATATTCCAAGGTATCCTTAAAAGGCAGCTTGGATGTTTTTATTTTCTGCAGTTTAGACTTCTACTATAACCTATTTTGGAAAGCAAAACACCAAGCTCATTGATTTAACGAGGCAGGGTTATTTGAAACAATTGATTAAATAAATATTTGTGAGATGTCATTACTTCTCCTGAGTTTGCTTCCTATTTATGTCGAGTATACACCCCTACTGTCCACAAGCATCCCCCCCCCCTCCCCATATGGATTTGGAGAATTGTTGCCACGTCCCAGTGGTGGAGGTATCATATATATGAAAGAGGGCATTCAATTATACTATAATGATCAATTAGGAGGCCGAAGCCCTAAAGGAAGTGATGCAATAGGTGACTGAGGGTCAACATTTGAGACCCCCTTTTATCAAAGGGGGTCTCAAAGGATGCATACGCTTCAACTTGTGGCTCCAGCCTTACAGGAAATGACTCAGCAAGTGCTCCATCTCGTTGCACCTGCACCCAGCGGCTCGCTTGCAAGATTTTGGCCTGAAGTTCTTCCCAGACCTACACCCTAGCCATCCAACATGCATATCTGAGAATCAGGCCTCTCTTTAATAATGACAAAAAGTTACGAGAGAAATACACATAAACTTTTGTTATCTCATAAGCGGCGTGGTGCCGGCTCCTTTTGACCTTTTGACCCCAGACTTCAAAAACGTGGCCACAGGCCAGCTGTGTCTACACACCTCCATCCCACAAAAAATGGGGACTAGAAACTAACCTCTGTCTTATCTACATTTACTGTACTGTTGGAGGTCACGCCCCTTTTCCGGCCTTTTTGAGATAGCCAGGTATACTTAAATGTTTACACACATTTCCCGGGGCCCCGAGAACGACATATCCAAGATTTGGAGTTCTAGCCCTTAGAGAAAAAAAGTTTTCCCAAATGGACTGTCATTTGGACAAAGCCCCTCAGAAGTGTTGCCTGCAAGACCTAATGCTTCAGAATGTGATGGAAAAATCTGTTTTTGAGATAGGAAGGTCCTACCGCCCTGAAATTTGAATACCTTATTCTAGGGCCTAACTGGGACCCCCGCACCGAAACTTGGCCCGGTCGGACCCCGAGGGCAGGAAGGGGAGGCCCTTCCTGCCTGAAACTTGGCCCAGTCGGACCCCGATTGCAGGAAGGTGGGGAATGGACTTTCATAATCTTCGCTTGGTGAATGTGAAGGATGTTTGGTCGGATGTTATGACGAAGAATCATAATGTGTATGGGAATATTCTATAAATGTCTTGATATCATCTTTCGTCTCAACACTTCTGCTGCAGCCGCTTAAAGTCTCACTCCGAGAACCTTAAAATATGAATCAATCCATTAGAAGTATGAAAATATCTTCCCGGTGGCGTAACGGAGCAAACAAGGTGTGCTTTGACATCTACGTTTCGAGGCGATTGCAACAGTGCCACACATGAGGCCTTTATCAATAATGACCAGCTATAGATTTGCTTCCCAATGGAGATTTCGGACAAATTACATGTTATTTAGCATCTACACGTTAAGCTGAGTCCAATGAGATCAAGCTCGCCCTCTTGCTACACCGAGATCATGTCCTAGACCTAGGTGTACCATGTAAAATACATGTTACCACCCGCATGCTTGGTGTCATTGGACTCAGCTCAACGTGTAGATGCTAAATAACATGTCATTTGTCACAATTTTCAATCGGGAAGCAAATCAATAGCCGCTCATTATTGATTAAGGCCTCAAATTTCGACAGCTAATTACTACCATTAAACATGTTCGAATATGCTCATGTGTGGCACCGTTGCAATCGCCTGGAAGCGTAGATGTTGAAGGACACCTTGTTCGACCTCTTACGCCACCGGGAAGATATTTACATACTTCTGATTGACTAATGAATTGATTCAGCTATTCCCCCAGAAGTCCGGGGTCAAAAGGTCAAAAGGAGCCGGCACCACGCCGCTTATGAGATAACAAAAGTTCATGTGTATTTCTCTCGTAACTTTTTGTCATTATTAAAGAGAGGCCTGATTCTCAGATATGCATGTTGGATGGCTAGGGTGTAGGTCTGGGAAGAACTTCAGGCCAAAATCTTGCAAGCGAGCCGCTGGGTGCAGGTGCAACGAGATGGAGCACTTGCTGAGTCATTTCCTGTAGGGCTGGAGCCACAGGTTGAAGCGTATGAGTCCTTTGAGACCCCCTTTGATAAAAGGGGTTCTCAAATGTAGCAACCACCATAGCAACCATAACGGTCAAGTGACTGGATGCAGCCCCGTTGAAAGAAATTGAATACCACCCTACACACTCAGGATATTAATGATATTTAAATTATTATGACCATGTCTTTATTTGCATGGGTTTACATTTCGTTCTGTGTAGCATGGAAAAATCAGAGAAACACTCCCATTCAGAATGCATTGGTTTACATTTCGTTCTTTGGAGCACGGTTATTTTTATATATTTATTTATTTTCAGTTTTTGAGGAGGTGCTTCAAAGATGCAAATGTTTCAGCAATAATCCAAAATCCAATGGCAAAACCCGTTGGCTTTTTGTCGAGGGAATCCAGGGCGACGCTCACTTCCGGGTTGGCCAACATACGTCATCCCTCCACCACTCTACTGTAAAAACACATGTTCAAGTTGAATGAGAATAATAATAATAATAATAATAATTCTGCCATAGTATTTATTTAAGGGGGGGGGGATACAAGTCTTTTGGCCATTCGTAGTGTTGATCAGCAGAG
This sequence comes from Gadus chalcogrammus, assembly GCF_026213295.1. Classification (NCBI taxonomy): domain Eukaryota; kingdom Metazoa; phylum Chordata; class Actinopteri; order Gadiformes; family Gadidae; genus Gadus; species Gadus chalcogrammus. The sequence goes on from NC_079418.1 coordinate 5,616,452, forward strand.
AAATAATTTGTCTGCAAAGACGGTGACGTCGCTTAGCAACGGAACACGCTGGGATAGACAAGTCACCGGACTACTACCCATGAACGGAGCGTTCCACGGCATTGAGAAGACCCGTGTAATAAAGGCCTATAATATTTCTGTTTATGGCATAGATTTCTCCTCAGATTAGGCCAATAAACCAATGGTAAAATAAAAATTAAAAACGCTCGATCAAAGGCCCGGCCCGAGTATAGTGGTGGGAAATATCGGGCAGAGAATCTAAACACTGACTGGAACTACTTAGCAGGTGTCTGTAGGGCTATATCAGGAGTTAATGCACGCACTGCAGCCAATCAGAATCAGAGTATTCCCCCAGACCGTGGTCTAAACAATATTATTCACGAATTATAAACAACCCCTACGCATCAATATTAATGATAACCCTGTGGAAATTGCCATAAGTGAGAGATACAATTTCGCACGTTGAGCACACAGTTGTGTGTCTCGTTTATTTAGTAAGAGAGAAACAGGAAATCAAAACGTGCTGAAGGTAAACAAATCCAGCATGGGCTCTGACGTCATGAGACGCTCGTAATCCTTAAAAGGGACAGCGATCCCTGAACCACCAAGATAGTAATCGACATGCCTAACACAATTGAAAGAACAACACATAACAAAATACTGTAGGTGAATTATGTTACACTCACTACAACCCATTAAATACGGTATGATTTCTAGATGTCATGGCAACGTCCGCTCGCGGCACTGGACTTTCGATCGAGGCATCGACGCGGACGTTCATTCACATAGCCAAAAACAAGAGAATAGATGGCTAGATAAAATAAACATCAAGACATACAATTCTAAAAAGAACAGATGAAGCAGCTACCCTTTTTTCCTTCGCGGTTTGCCTACAGAGCAGCGCACCTGCATTTAATATATCCGTGTGTTGTCACAATTTCTCAGTGTCAAAGGTGAAAGTAGAAACGGGTTTCCAAAAGCTGTCGTATTGTTAGTTATCACAGACAATTTTAAGTAGAAACGGGTGGCCAAAAGCTGTCATTTGTTAGTTATCACAGACAATTTTCAACAATGAATGATCTGTACGGAGCTCCATAAGGAAATGCGCCGACTTTGGCTCAGCCTGGCTCCGCCTCTTTCGCTACGTAGCTAAAATGGCTGCCGTTGAGTACGGGGAGTGTCCTTCGATCCACACTTCACGATTAGCCCGTTTTGAGTACGGCATCCGGGTCCTTGAAGTATACTTCTTTTCGCCGGATCTGAATTGGAACGTACTGCATACTCAAATTTTGGCTAGTAAGTACGGACAGTACGGGTATTGGAACACGGCACTGTACTTACGTGACACAAACCAGCACCGCAAACGTTCTCTCCCGCTTGAGATGACGTCTTTCTTTATAGGTTCATAGGTCTGATTCGCCGATTTCCCATGCTGATATCCCCGGAGATTCTCGGGCATCTTCGACAATTTGGCTATAGATTGTCTCATTACACGCTAAATAATATGATTATAGCCTAATTATATATATAGCCTATACATATATATAGGCAATATATATAATTAGGCAATATATATAGATATATATATACATATAGAATTTGTGGTTTTGGCATAAACTTAACTAGGTTGCACTGTACTTTCTGCGCACACCCTTTCTGAAGCCTCTCTCTCGCTCTTTCTCTCTCTCTCTGTCCCTCCCTCTCTCTCTTTCTCTCTCTCTCGTACCGTTTTGTGGAGCACGTTCATTGTCTGACAACACTCCCATTCAGAAAGCATTGGTTTGGGGCGCTAGTGAGCAAGTGATGGAGTAGACGTGTTTTGCTTGAGCTCCTCTCCGATTAATCGAGTTTTGCAGAAAGAAAGACTATTTATTGTACAATTCCCACTTTTAAGTGAGGCTGCATACGTTTCTACTGGCAACGAAACATAATGGTCCGTAAAAAGCCGAGAACTAATGATGAAAGCCCAGCATCTCCGTCGGCCGACGAGGGGGCTAGCGACGGGGCACCCGAGCTAACCATGCTATCAGCGGACGGTACCCCTGACTTGGCCGTCATTCTCACAGCCATAAGCGACATGAGCAAGAAGATGGACGATGGATTTCAAGCACTGGAGGTGTCTCTTCAAATCACGCAGGCTACCCTGACTGAACACGGTCAACGGATAGCTACGGTGGAAGAAGCAAGCAGCGACCACGATACCCGGCTATCTATCCTAGAGCAACAGGGGCTACGGCTGGAGAATGCTAACAAGCTTCTCCAGGACAAAGTGATTGATCTTGAGGCGCGCTCAAGGCGCCAAAACATAAAAGTGGTCGGGCTACCAGAAAGAGCTGAAGGTGGTCGCCCCACAGAATTTTTCGCCAGCTTCATTAAAGATTTATTGGGGGCAGAAAACTTCCCGAACCCAATAGAGATTGACCGAGCGCATAGACTGGGAGCTCAGCCGGCTACTGACCCCGCACGCCCCAGAGTCATGATAGCCAAGATCCACAGCTACCGGCTGAAGGATCAGATAATGCGGCTGTCACAACAAAAATACCCGCTGAGCTACAAGGGGAAGCGAATTCATATCTTTCCAGACCTCCCGGCGGAGATAATGAAGCGGCGCCAGCTCTTCGAGGACGCGAGGAAGAGGCTAAGAGAGGCAGGCCTGCGGACCGGATTCATCTATCCCGCTCGGCTCCGTGTTACCCAGGGCACCGATACATCGATACTCAATACCCTGGAGGAGGCTAAGAGGTTTGCCGACAACATGCCGGGCAGGTCGGTGGCGCCAGTGTGATAACTTTGTCGGGGTTGGATAACTTTGGCTAGTGGGTGTTCGGACCAACTTTCACATCCAACCTCGACTGGGAACCATGGTCACTTTATTGTGGGGTAGGCTTGAAGCCAGAGGACAGTATCTTAAGCCCAGCTGCACAGACTTTGTTCGTGTTCATCTATGTCCATCCCGCCGACACTGAATAGACTGCGTGCATCGGCTAACGCGAGCCCGGGCCATGCACGAGCTAAAGCTGAGCCACGGACACATATTTACTTACAGGTTCAGCGCTGGGCTATATGTATGTTTAGTTTTGATGGTTTGATGGTTTTGTTGGTGTTAAATGTGACTTAACATGTTCCGGAAGCAGGTTGATTGTACAGGATGGGTCCCTGTTCTTTTATTTTATTTTAAGGGAAACGTTACTATGTTTGATACTTTTATTTGTACATCGGAGGGGGGGCAGCTAAGTTCTTAACTAGCTAGCGGTTCTACAGCATAGCATTTAGCTGGCCTTTGGGCTGAATAGGCTAGATGGCTGGAGTAACCCCCAGTTACAGTATGCTAGGGTATTTTCCCTCACTTTGTTTGGGAAAGTGGGGAGGATGGGAGGGCATGTTCAAGGGATGTATGTGTTTTTGTATTAGTGGTCTAACTGTGTTTTTGTTTGGGGCAAACTATGGTGTCACTGCACGGGTATTTCGAATTATAACTTTGTATGGTACCCGGGGGTGATGATACACGTGGGGGGGTTACTATGGTGAGCTGGAACGTGCGTGGCATGGGTCATCCAATTAAACGAGCTAAAGTGTTCTCGCATCTTAAATCCCTATCGGCTGATATTGCGTTCCTCCAAGAAACTCACATTAGACCGTCAGAGCGGAACCGGCTGCGATGTAGATGGGCGGACCAGATATTTCAATCCGCATTTTCAAGCAAAGCACGCGGTGTGGCAATTATTATTAAGAAAAACATAGATTTTAAACATGTCTCTACAATAAGTGACCCAAATGGTCGTTTTCTTATAGTGACTGGGTACCTTTGCTCTGTTCATGTAACGCTTCTTAACATTTACGGTCCGAATATTGATGACGCTGCCTTTTTCCGCAAAACCTTTGATACGTTACCTGACCTTTCGGGCACAAATGTGATTGCTGCGGGGGACTACAATGTAATCCTTGATTGGTGTCTGGACAGGTCGTCAAAGAAAACGAGCTACCCTTCTAATGCATCTACAGTTCTGAAAAACTTGATTTCAACTACTAATTTAGTTGACATCTGGAGAATACAACACCCCACAGACAGAGACTATTCCTTTTTTTCAAAAATGCACAATTCGTATTCTCGTATTGATTATTTTTTATTAGACTCAAAACTCTTACCCAATGTAATAGACACCAAATATCACAACATCCTGATCTCGGATCATGCCCCAACAGCTATTATTCTTGACTTTAAAAGATCCAAGCAGCGAGCTAATTGGCGGCTACGCCCCTCACTGCTCAATGACGGAAATTTTTGTAAATACATGTCGGGGAAAATCACTGATTATTTGGAGACCAATGATACCTCGGATGTCTCTGACTCCACATTGTGGGAAACTTTTAAAGTGGTCATGAGAGGTTATATCATTTCATATGAAGGGTTTTTAAAGAAATCTAGGGAAAGACGTTTAAAGGAGGTTGACTTGGAGCTCTCTTCGCTGGAGACATTATACAGAAACACGAATAACCCCCAAACTTTGCAAAATATTCTTAGTCTTAAACACGAGTATAACACTATTTTAACTAGTCAAGTCAGTGATCAGCTTCTCAGACTTAAACAACGTTATTTTGAATTAGGGGACAAACCACATACTTTGTTAGCCCGCCAGCTCAGAGGGCAACAAGCCAGCAGATCCATACATACAATAAAATCTAGTGGGGGTATGCCTTTAACTGATCCGAAACAGATAAATAATCGCTTTAAGGAATACTACAAGGAGCTGTATAAATCCAAAGCTGATGGTGATATTGACGCATGGTTAAAAAAGCTAGACATACCAAAACTAGACGGCGCCTCCCGCGAGGCCTTAAACTCTGTGATGTCCCCTGCCGAAATCACAGACGCTATTAGGTCGCTGCATAACGGCAAGAGTCCTGGGCCAGATGGTTACGTAGTCGAATTCTATAAGAAGTTTGCAGACCAGGTAACCCCGATCCTGCATAGAATGTTTTCTGACTCAATCGAAGTGAAGAGGCTCCCACCAACACTGTATAACGCAAACATTTCTCTCTTGTTGAAACAGGACAGGGAGGAAACTAACCCGTCCTCATATCGACCAATTTCTATGCTTAACTTGGATTTTAAGATTTTCACAAAAATTCTGGCAATTAGACTAAACAAGTTTATATAATCCTTTATTCACACAGATCAGACCGGGTTCATCCCCAATAGGTTCTCATTTTTTAATGTTTGAAGAGTCCTAAATATAATGTATAACAAATTTGACAGCTCTTCCAAACAAGCCGTTTTGTGCCTGGACGCGGAAAAGGCTTTCGACCAGGTTGAGTGGGGGTACCTGCTCAAGGTACTGGAGGAGTTCGGTCTCGGGGCTTCTTTTATTTCCTGGGTGCGTTTATTATACGCCCATCCCACCGCCTCCATTCTAACGAACCAGGACAGGTCCACACCCTTCGCCCTTCAGAGGGGTACGCGTCAGGGCTGCCCCCTCTCGCCGCTCCTCTTTGCGTTGGCCATCGAGCCTCTGGCTATTAGTATAAGAGGGCACGCACTGATAAAGCCAATAACACTAGGTGGGATGGATCACAAGATTTCTCTGTACGCGGATGACATCGCCATCTTTGTATCCGACCCCGAGAATTCCGTCCCCCACCTGCTCCAGCTAATTGATTCTTTCGGCGAAGTCTCGGGCTACACCATAAACTGGCAAAAAAGTGAACTCTTGTCGTTGACAGCAGATCTGGACCCAACATTCCTAGCCAATACGCAGTTTAAAACAAATTTGGTCAGTATAAAGTACCTGGGCATTAAATTATCAAAAAATCCAAAGACTCTTTTTAAGAAATTTCATGGAAAGGTTGAACAAACTAAAGGAGAACGTAGAGAAATGGAGAACGTTACCAATCTCCCTTATTGGCCGTGTGAATGCAATAAAGATGGTCTCCCTGCCGAGATTTCTGTATCTATTTCAGAATGTGCCAATTTATATTCCCAAATCGTACTTTAAGTCGATTGATTCTATTATAATGCCTTTCATTTGGGGATATAAATCGCATAGGATCTCAAAAGCCCATCTCCAGAAACCCAGGGAGCATGGTGGACTGGGGTTACCGTGTTTTTTACACTATTATTGGGCTGCCAATGCTAGAGTGATGGTGTACTGGCAATTTGCACAAGAAAAGGACGTTAGACCTGCTCTGCCCCCCTGGTTGGCCATTGAAAAAAGCCTGACCCCAAAAACTTCTCTTACTGCGACCCTTTTCTCTTCTCCCAGACCCCTTGCCTCGTTCAGGGAAGACCACTTTACCCTGTCCAACGGTCAGAGAATTTGGAACCAAATTAGAAAGGCATGTGAACTACGGAACACATCCATTCATGCCCCAATCTGGCATAATCATGCCCTCCCCCCATCGTTCACAGACTCAGCATTTAAGGATTGGAGTCGGAAGGGAATAGTGACAGTAGAAGACCTTTATATAAATGGTCACTTTGCTTCATTTGATCAGCTTGTATCAAAGTTTTCACTCTCGAAAACTCAATTCTTCAGGTATCTACAGCTGAGAAATTATGGCAGACAAAATATACCATCCTTTGAGTCCTTGCCTGCAGATGATTCAATGTCCAAAATTTTGCTGGGCTCACCAGAAGCTAAAAACCTGATTTCATCCTTCGTAGGAATATTTTTGAACCAGCAGGACAAATCCACTTTAAAAATAAAGCAGACCTGGGAAAGAGACTTAAACATCGAAATTTCTGACGATGTCTGGGAGGGAGCACTAAAAAACATAAAATCCTGCTCTATAAACTCGAGGCTCCAGCTAATTCAATTTAAGGTCACACTTAGATTGCACTACTCTAAGGTTAAACTGCATAACTTTTTCCCAAATCTCTCGCCTTTATGTAACAAATGTAAGATCGCCGAGGGTACGCTTGCCCACCACTTTTGGGACTGTCCAAATCTTTACAACTTTTGGTGTCTGGTATTCCAATGGTATTCTACTGTTTTGAATGTTTCTTTGACCCCTGATCCTGAAACCGCTCTCTTCGGACATTCCACAACCCTGGAAAATCTAGACCATAATGCTCGCACAATTCTGGTTTATGGCATGGTAATTGCTAAGAGATGTATTCTGAAATTGTGGAAATCAGATTCAGCCCCCCAGTTTGACACTTGGTTAAGCAAACTAATGGGCATTCTACATGTTGAGAGGCTGAGATATGACCTTTCCGGCAACTCTCAAAAGTTCCTCGCCATATGGAACCCAGTGCTGCAGCACATCAAGGACTGAAATATCTGCCCCCTTAGTGCCACTCGCCCTGATGGGTACCTCTTTTGAATTCTGCAGTGAAGAGAATATTTTGATGTACGTGTGAAATTTGCCCCAACTTTATTACTTTTTTCTTTTTATTTATTTTTTATTATTATTTATTTACTTTTATAGTTTATACTCTTAATTATTGTCTTACTTTTATTTTATTTTATTTATTATTATTTATTTATTTTTTCTGTGTATATCTTGACTCATTGTTACAAGGTTTGCTACGTAGTTGTACATCCAGGTAGTGTTTACATATTATTGTAATTTTGACTGTCCTGTCTGATTGTGTGAGGGAGGGGGGAGGGGGTGGGTACGTATTGTATGTGTCTACTTATTCTGATTTTTTTTTCTGTATGTGTGAAGTTGTATGTGTAAAAACCACGAAAAAAAAATAAAAAAATTAAAAAAAAGAAAGCATCGGAAAAGTCGGACTATCGTACTCTGGAACACGCTTCAATAGATTAACGTTCGTGATCATGAGCACGCAATCGCGTGATACCGGGTTGGCATGAGATGGCAGACACTTGCTCCTTTGCCGATGATAAGAATGAAAATGTCCGGGACAGGTTAGTGGTGGGCATTCTTGATTAAGAACTTTCTGAAAAGTTACAGTTAACACCCGACTTAACTCTTGACAAAGCGGTCGAGTTAGTAAAACAGTCGGAGCAAGTGAAAGGACACGTTAGTGAGCAAGGCGCGTGTGCTAGCGGAAGTACGCAGCTCAGTGAAGTTGCAAAGAGGGGGCAACGTAGCACTACAGCTAAACCGGAGCGCCGTCATGTTCAGCGCAAGGGGAACAACGCAAAACCAGCACCGGATAGGCGCGGAAATGGATGTTACAGATGCGGGAAACATCATGCTAAAGGCGACAGCTGCCCAGCAAGGAACGCGGAATGCCACACCTGCCAGAGGATGGGACACTATGCTTCCGTGTGCCAATCGTTCATTGTCAACGAGGTCAGTGCACATGCATACGGCAACGGTCAGAGCCATACACCATTCCTTGGGGCAATCACGCAGGTAACTGACATAAATGATGCATGGATCGTAAAGTTGCCAATTTAAGGAATACTGGTGAATTTGAAGATCGATACTGGGGCAGATACAAGTGTTATATCTGAAAAAGCTCAGTAAAGTTGCAAAGAGGGGGCAACGTAGCACTACAGCTAAACCGGAGCGCCGTCATGTTCAGCGCAAGGGGAACAACGCAAAACCAGCACCGGATAGGCGCGGAAATGGATGTTACAGATGCGGGAAACAAGCCAAAGCTCAAGAAAGTTGATACTGCACTTGATAGCCCAGGGGGCAGACTGAACTGTCTAGGCTATTCCATAGCCAACACAATGAGCAAAAAGAAACCGTTCAGGTTCAAGGTGCATGTGATAAGAGGGGATGGCAGTCACCTTCTAGGGAGAATGTTGCGGTGGCGATGGGCCTAGTTAAACGCATTGCTGAATTGAAAGAGCAAAATACCCCTTATCCGTCTTCTGATGTAGGACTTCTGAAGGTAAAGCCAGTAAAGAAAACATTGAAAGAAGATGCAGTGCCTTACAGTGTTTCAACGGCAAGACGTGTGTCTGTGCCTATGCTCTCTAAAGTTAGGAAGAACTAGATCACATGGTAGCCAGTAGTGTCATCACTGAAATTAAAGAACCAACAGAGTGGTGCCCACCTATAGTAGCCGTGCCAAGGAAAAACAAAGAACAGATCCGGATATGCGTGGATTTAAAGAACTTGAACAGAGCAGTGAAGAGGGAGAAATATATACTGCCCACAATTGATTGACATTTTGCCTAAGCTGGCTCATGCTTAAGTCTTCTCACTGCTGGACGCTGCTAGTGGTTTCTGTCAGATACCACTGGATCCCGAGAGTGCAGGGTTAACTACGTTTATTACCCCATTTGGAAGGTTTTTCTTTAATAGACTTCCTTTCGGAATTACCAGCATACCCGAGATCTATCAGCGAGAAATGGCTGAGATTTTGAAGGACCTAGACTAGAGGGTGTGGCTACATACATAGATGACATCCTACTCTATGCAGAGACCATCAAGCTTCATGAGGAGAGGCTCCAGAACACCCTTGACACGATTGGAGGGTATTGACCGTTCAGGTGACCTGTCACCTGTCATATGTCACTGTCACTCCGGTAGAGTGCACGCTGGCGCGAATGGCTGCCGCGAATGGCTGCCGCTGCTCGCCGGGTCTGTGTTGTTTTCGTCTGCCCTTTCCCCTTTCCCCCCCTTCCTCCGGTCTGATTTCGATAAGTGCTACGTAGTCACAGCTCGAGCCTATTTGGATTATTCTATCGTTCTACCTGATATAATTGGAATTACCTGCCTGCCACGGACCTGTCGCTGTTGGTGCGCCGGCGTTCTCACCGGCCTAACTCGAGCTGTCCCTGCCATTGACAGAGTGCAGACTGATATCTGCTCATCTGTTAGGCAGTTGGCCTATCAAGGTTTTGATCCAACTTGGCGGTGAGTTCTGCTGGCTATCCCGGTGATCCATGGGGAGGTAAAATGCGCCCGCCGCAAACTCCTCTCGTCTTCCTCATCAACGCCTTGCTGTCCTTGTGGATACATACCTGCGGATCTATCATGGCACCGCAGGCCACAGTGGATTTAACCTACTCTGCAACTGACTTGCTTCAGTTAAACTCCTCGTCCCGTCGGCTGCCAACTGAAGTTTACAAACTTTGCACCAGCCTCCGCATCGCACGTCGGCCCCGGTTCCTACACCGAGGCGGTCGGCGTATAATCCACTTCCACGCCGTATCTGATAGCACCATCCCAACTGTGCTATCGGCTCCGCTCACCCGATCGTCAACCAGACAACGTAGAAGTGGGGGCATTGATCCCCGAAAACCGACTAGCCCTGGCGGTGGAGCTAATGGGGATAACCTTCTAGTGGACCCGGTGGTCGATGACTTATTCCTTGGCTGTCGAACCCTCTTCTCGTCGAACCAAAGGGTTGGGGCGAGTATTATACAAAAAGGGGATATATGAATAACAAGAGAACAGACGCACTCTCAGCATTGCTAAGGTATCTGGCCCTGGCTATGTCCCGGAAGACCAGGTCGGTTCAACCTTGTTGAACATAACAATGGCAGAATGTTGGGGATAACACCTTGTATCAGTATGAGAGGCCCTTGCCTGTTCCTAGACTAGAAATGTGAACAAAAGAGAGACCTTAAAATACACCAACATTCTACATTCCTCCCTCTTGATCATACTAAACGTAGTTTAAAGATCACCCAAAAAAAGAATTCAGTGTATTTACTGGTGACCCATTAATAATTAACTAAATCAATGAAAGAAAGCATAAAAGGCAATAGACAAGTAAATTCAAATCATACACGTAGTAGTAAACCAGGTGTAGGCCACTATAATAAAGAAAATAACAAACTCATTAGGTTACTCATGATTAAACCAAAACATAAAAAAATTAAAGAATCAAGAAAGTCAACTGTCCAGACACCTCCCTCTGCTTGGCACAACAACATCACAGACAATACTGCATGACTCAGTTTGTTTTGAGTAGCAGTTGCAACAGAGTTCTTTTCCAGTTGATGGCCACCGCAGGTGTGATGGGGGATGAGGATGAAAGGTCGTAGTAGGGCGTCAGGACAAACACTGAGACACAGTTCAGTTCAAGGACTCATCCCAAGGACTCAACAAGTGTCCGTGTCTCCTGGATCTCCCAGGTACGATGAAACATGAAACAAAGAAAAAGTGCAGTATCAGTCATGGGGGAGGCATTGTCACAGCCTCCAACAGTAATAATAATCAACTATGGTTTGTAATTGTCTTAATGATTCGATAAACAATGAAAAATGATCATACAAAAATGAATCGCTTGATTCGAAAATGGTTATATCAGTCATCATAGTTCTCAATAAACCTTGTGTGAATGAATGAATGATTGAACCTTTTTTCAAAAATAAAACAAAACAAACAAAATGTTCTAAAGCTGAGCAGTTGTGTCAAGAAGGAACCAACATGAATTCTCACTTAGATAGGCGACAAAAGTCCTAGCATCTTTCGAAGACCAACCTCTCGTGAAAATAAAGGAATGAAAATAACAAACACTCAAACACTCCCTACTCTTCAACCCGTATCAGTTAGTTTGCGTGCCAAATCTAACGACTGTCATTCCAAGTTGGTGTTATTGTTGGTTTCCAACACTGAATCGCACAGGTGGCTGAGTTCTTCAACATTCTACGCCTGTAACTTCTTCAATCGTTCCTTAATTTTGTCTGAGCGGTTTTCTTCCCCTACTCTCTCGTTGGAGCGGTCACGGTACATCTTTCGAGGGGCTTTACATTCTCTTATCCAGTGTCCAATTTGTCCACAGTTGTGGCATGGTCAAGGTTCTTTCTGTCTGTCTGTCTGGGGGAATCGTCCTCTGTCCCTGTTGGACTGGGGGAATCTTTCTCATTCCCAGGCCATTTCCTTCTTCTCGTCAGCCAGTAATCGAATCTTGACTTCTTCATCTCGATCCACCTTTTCTCCGAACTCCTTGATCTCTGCCATTGTGCAGCTACGGTTGTCCCAGCTGGGAAGCCTTGTCTTTACTCCCCTTCGGATCTCCGGCAGTACCTGCTGGAGATGCATGGTCTTCAAAGGCAAGTCCTGTGACTGGTCGATGTTGTCCATATCATATTCAGTTTGGCCTGAGTACAGCAAATAACATTCGAAGAAGCGCTCATTGAACTGGTCCAGACCCTCGTCTTCCTTCTGCATACAACGAGTGATTGTTGTCCAGTTGACTTGTGCCCTGGAGTGTTTTTGGATCCACGCCTTTATGGCCTCCCATCCCTTTCCTGGTCTCATGCCGTCTTCTCCAATGGCATCTTCCACATCGTATCGAATCTGGGTGCGCTCAGTGCCGCTCAGGTGTTTGAACAATATAGCAAAGCCATCGTAGGGGTGGAGTTCGTACAGAAGCATCAGTTGTTTCAATTTCATCCATGGCTGTAGGCCTGCTCTCCTTGGCTGTTCGATTTCCGCACTCCATTTTTCGATGTCCTTCGGGCTGGAGGGTTCATAGAGGATTGTGCGTCCCTCCACGCTTTCTATCTTCTTCAAGGGCCTGAGGTTAACTATTTCGTCTTTCTCATCTTTGGTCGTCATGTGTGGTGTGGCTGCGCCTCCCATCGCGCTGCAGTGTGGTTGTTTGTTGTCATCAAATCCTCCAATGCGTGATTCATTCTTAGTCACTGTTCCAGGCCTCACCTCGGGGGGTTGTTGTGGAATCTGGATCGCATCATGATTAGCATAGTCAGGTGGGGCAGATGGATTTCCCTTCCGTGGCACATGGGGGGTACTGCACCACCAAGTTAGTATGACCGGATACTCGCCTATAAAGCTGTTGACGTCTGAGAGAACACTGTGTCTTGACTCCTGTAAACCACCAGATGGCGACGATGGCTGCATCGGGAAGATGTATTCCCCATCTGGGCCACAGGATGGCAGTGTGGGGTACATGCGACCATAGACTCCCAAGGTTCCTCCTCCGTTTCCTTGGTCACCCCCCCTTGGGGGCTCTGAGTCGAGGGGGCTGGCCGTTATCAGCCCTTCTCTGACTAGCGTCGCGTCTAGGTCTGTCTGCATCCTCTGCAGTCTCTCCTGAGTCGCTTCATCCTTGAACAAACAAATTTCGTCGGCACGCAGTTTGATTTGCTCTCTAATTTTTTTCAGAGCAGTTGTCTTCCAATTCATCTCTCTTTTTGTTACAGAGTCTCGCTAACTGAATAAAGATCAATCTCTCTAACCTCCACTTCAAAAGAATCTTGTTCAATTGGTTCAGATTGCTATCCTCTTCCTCCTCCTCTGCCTTCTTCCTGCCTTTACCTTTCGGCATTTTTTCTATCTTTTTCTATCTGTAAAGTAACTAAAACTAGCGACCAATCGCTGCTTAGAAAGAAACAAATAGACGCCTCCCACGGAGCTCGGTATGCCAACAACAGATGATGGCACACTTTTTCCTTCTTCGATTAAAAAAAAACAATATATGTGATTCCTCGGCGGGGATCAAAAACAATATCTGATTCCTCGGCGGGGATCAAAACAACATAGCACAAACAAAAAAAATTCGATTCATGTAACCTCACCAGTGAATTCAATACAAATACGGTTTCACTCCTTGTCTGACAAGTCGTAAAACAAAACCCCTGAGCAAACCAAACGTCTTAAGTTATATTCAGGACACGTATCAACATTGACAAACTAGCAAAGATGAACAAATCACTTGGATGACATGCTATTACAATATTCTAGGACTCTAACCCAGCTTCTAGGACTCTAACCCAGCTTCTAGGACTCTAGCCCAGTTTCTAGGACTCTAGCCCAGACCAAAGGCTTTATTCAACAAACAAATTCAAAAGAGTTTCATATGGCGTATATTCAGTGATTATTGAGCTCATAAACACCAGTGTTGGGTATCGTTACTTTTGAAAGTAATCCGTTAGGTTACTTTGTTACTATCAATTAAAAGTAATCCGTTACGTTACTACGTTACCTATAAATAAAAGAAACGCGTTAGAGTACTCGTGCGTTACCAACAATTAAAATGCGTTTGGGGTGCGTGCGTGTCCGCCTAGCGCAACAACAACACACATCCTCCTTTAGATGCACCAACAGTGCTGACTGTTTATGAATCAATCATGAACCTATAGCATAATGACAGGAAAGACAGTCATCATATTGCACGTTTTATTTAACAGGCATTCATCCTTTGATCATTTGAACAGCTTCCATGAATAACATACTCCGGTAACAGGCAGTTATTTTAACAGAATGTAGCTTACCGTATTGGCTGCGCACAAAAGAACAGTGCGTCACACATAGCTTATCCACTTTACAAGTGCAGGCGCCTAACAAAGTGCTTAACAGGTAGGCACGCAACCTTTTAGAATTGGAAATTTAACTCAATTTAACCGTATGCGTTGCACAAAAGAACAGTGCATGGCACTAAAAAAACATTGAAGAACTGAAAATGTTTGTGTGACCCTATAGCCCTACATTCATAACAATCACGTAGGCTACCTTTAGCCTATTTATCACCAAAGTAATGGTTGAAACGTAGGAGAAGAAGGTGCTCAAAACTACCACTATGTTCTTCTTGTCCTTTTCGCTCTGTAACTCAAAATAATGAGCGTACCTCCAGGGATCTAAGGCTATCTTCTCGTCCATCTTGCCGCCGTAACACACGTAGCTTACACACACAGGTGCGCGCGCACACACAGAGAGCGAGAGAGAGAGATGCAAGGAGCAGGGCAGCAGCATCTGACTAAATGCAGAAAACCCAGGACTTTACTTTCCTTATCGAGGGAAAATCTTAAAGTAACGGAGTAACGAGTGGTTATTTTGGAAATTAACGAGTTACTGATTACTGAATTCGCAAAACTAACGCGTTAGGTTACTCGTTACTGAAAAAAACGAATAAGAGTACTCTAACGCGTTAGTTCTAACGCGTTACCCCCAACACTGATAAACACTAATGTTAAGCTTGCTGGTAGTTCTACCAGGAGGACTCAAATCACGCGCGGCTGGCCGCCAATCACCAATCACCAGCTACCAATCACCTGCCTACACCTGCTCTATAAAGAGTAGTCTAACATATGTCTTTGCTGCTCAGGTCTTCGTTCGACGCATACTGCTGCTTTACTGTGCTTCTGATTATCTCGTCGCTTAGTTGCTACGTCGGTTAATACACACCAAGAGGTTATAACTTCGGATTCGTGCTGGTCGGCCTACTACTTCTGGTCCCGGCAAGCGAGCGCAGAAAGCCGTTCTTTTCGGTCCCCGGTATCCTCAACAACACCACCAACAAGTTCCCAACACGGACATCCGCCTGGTTCTACAAACCCTCGCCGAGTTGGTGCAAAGCATTGGCGCCAGGATGGACGCCGTCGAAACGCCATGCGGAACTCCCGGACGGGTCCAGGCCCCCAACCCGCTGTCGTCGGTCGCCACGGCGCCTTTCTACTTCCAGCAACCATCAGGCTCGGCTTCCTCCGCCTTCACAGGCTACGCACCTGGCACGTGCCCTGCTACCATGGCTACTGCAGTCCCCGCGTTAGCCCCCGCAGCGTATTTTCTCTCACAGCTCTACAGTCCAGCTTCAGGTTGCGGCTCCCTCGGTTGGGTTAGGGGGTTTATTCCAAGGGCAATGGTTTGCTGAGGGATGGCCAGTCGAAGCTGGTACGTTCGCCCTCGGGTCAGAGTCGTCTGCGCTGTTCGAGCTTTACGCTATCGTAGCAGCTAGCGTTCTGTGGGGCAAAGCATGGCGGCGTTAACGTATAACTATGTTTTGCGATAACAAAGCAGCGTCAAAACGGCTGGGAAGGTGGTCTTCCACAGCATACGGATTTTACATCCGGTTGAATTCGTTGAGGTCGTTGCACACGTCGGTGTGGTACAACACAGAACTCTACGTTCGCAATCAAAGGTTCATAATTATCTTTATACCGTGCACTGTTCGGTTAACTCCTTGTGTCTGAGGTTTTTCCCTTCACTTTAACATGAATGAAGTTGATGGGTTTTAGGCACTGTGGTAACTGATTATTATTAAAAGGTTTTTATTGACGAAGGGCCTTTTAGATTGGTTCAGCTGCTGCTCACTAACTCTCACGTTCCTCTGCTCGCAATGCGATTCACATATCGTTCAATTTATTCAAAAGATCCAAAGACAAAGAACGGGTACATTATGGTATCATTTTATATTATTATTTATAGTCTTATTGTTAATAGTTTCAGTCGCGTTGGTATTTAATTTTTCATTTGCTCGTTTAGCTACGTATGACAGTTAACAATGTTGGTGTAGGCCTATTACAATTATTTACGCGTGTAGGCCACTCCAACTCACTCGATATCTCAAAAAGATTAGTGTGCTCTCTCAGAGCTGGGAGATTTCATCCTTATTTTAACATATTACTCGAGACGGTGTTTTCTCACAGTTCTACGGGTTCATGCGTTCCCGGGTTCATGCGTTCATGCGTACACGTCTCTTACTCAGACTTTTTCCCCTACACTGGGTATTTAATTTTTCATTTGCTTGTTTAGCCATGTATGTCAGTTAACAATTTTGGTGTATTACAATTATTTATGTGTGTTGGCCACTCCAACTCACTCGATATTTTGAATAGATTAGTGTGCTCTTTCTGGGAGTTTTCATCCTTATTTTAACATATTACTCGAGTCAGTGTTTCTCACAGCGTTCTACGGGTTCATGTGTTCTACGGGTTCATGTGTTCTACGGGTTCATGTGTTCTACGGGTTCATGCGTTTTACGGGTTTATGCGTTCTCGGGTTTATGCGTTCTTGGGTTTATGCGCAAATGCGTACACGTCTCCTACTCAGACTTTTTCCCCTACACGGGGCCTAACTTTCGCTGATGTCACCTTCTCTGCAAGGCATTTTTCATCTAAAAAGCTGAACAAGGGTTGCCGGTCGTGTCTATCAAACGGCTGGGAAGGCGGTCTTCCACAGCTTACGAATCCTACATCCGGTCGAATTCATGGTTCTTCCTTCAAGCGCACACGATGCTCTAACGTCGGTTAAGGCAGGTTTATCCCGTTTTCTACTACAGCTGTTTTTGGCGGCCTGTTTCCATTCTAGTCTTAGTCTTTGTGTCAAGGTGTCACTTTTGTTTTTATTAGTTTAGACACGTTCATACTCTTTCTTGTGATATGTGATAAGTATTTTAAGAAGCTGCATTTCCCTCACATAGCCACAAGGGGAGCAAAACCTTATTGAAGGCTGCTCCACCACAGAAGGAGCCGAAGCCTTTACGTCACCCCGGCCACGCCCACTAGGCCACGCCCACTTGACGTCCTCTCTAGCGGGTGGTTTCGAACTCGAGAGGCCAGAGATCAATAGGTAGACGGCAGAGAGCCACCCCGGGCCTATGCCCGGGGGCTTGAAGTAGATCACGGTATTTTCCTCTCTCACGCGTTAGATACAATTCCCTCCGTTAAGCTTCAGTTACCATACCGAAACATGCCGACTTTATAATGAATGAAGTCAGTTAAAAGCATCCCGGGATTGGACAACTTTCTTCAAGAATATGCAACATATTGAAATTCCGTTTAGGTATCATCAAAGATACAAGTGCGTAGATTTGTTAAATAAGGTAAACGGTCGAAAATTGATGTTATGTCTTAAACAGTTGAAGTTCCGTTTGGACAAAACGTTATTACAGTTTATCGCCTAGTTTAGGTCAACGGAAATGAAGACATTTTAGCAGTCTTATTTTGTAAAAACACTTCAGTCTCGTTCGTATTCGCCAACAACATTGCACTACGCATTTAATTATAGTATTGTCATATGACCAGCATTGTTTTCCTCACGCGATAAAGGTTTGTTGACGACATTTAGTCATAATTTTCGGTGTCAAAAGCAACACTATTTGCAACTACTGGTGGTGGTGGTTATCAGGTACTAAACTCATAAAGCAAAATTCGGCTATATAACTCAAGGTTAACCTGCAGCAACCCCGGCAAGTTCGACCACGTCGGTGGATCATCTAGAAAACACTCTGAGTTCGGTGTCACGTTGGTGGCATATCATGGAAAAAATATAACTCAAGGTTTGCAGCGGCGACCCTGGTGAGTGCGTTGACCAAAGCGCAGCGGTAACAACTCGGGCACTCGTGACTATGACCACGTCGGCGGCACGTTATCTATTACTCATGGTTGACTGCAGTAACCCCGGTGAGTGCGTTGACCACGTCAACGCACAACTGGGGCACAACTCGGGCACTAGTCGTGAGTTCGTTGCACACGTCTGTGCGGTACAACACAGAACTCGACGTCCTACATCCGGTAGAATTCAAGGTTCTTTCCTCAAGCGCACACGATGCTCTCTAACGTCGGTTAAGACAGGTTTCACACGTTTGCAACCATAGCTGTTTTTGGTGGCCTGTTTCCTTTCTAGTGTTGGTCTAGTCTTGTGTCAAGCTGTCATTTTAGTTTTTATTAGTTTTAGTTACATTCATACTCTTTCCAGTGTTATCGTAATTCCATTTAGATATTATCGAAGTTACAAGTGCGTAGTTTTGTTAAATAAGGTAAATGGTTGAAAATTGATGTTATGTCTGGAACAGTTGAAGTTCCAGTCGAACAAAATAACGTTATAAGTCTTTATCGCCTAGTTTAGGTCAACGAAAATGAAGAGACATTTTAGCGGTCTTATTTTCGTAAAACACTTTTTAGTCTTGTTTTATTCGCCAACTATATTGTACTATGCATTTAATCACTGCTATTGTCACATGCCCAGCATCCACGTTGCGTCCAGTCTCGTTTTTCTCACGCGATAAAGGTTTGTTGATGACGACTCTTAGTCATAATTTTCATTGCCAAAAGCAACACTATTTGCAACTACCGGCGGTGGTGGTTATCGGGTACTAAATTCATAAAGCAAAATTCGGTTTCATAACTCAGGTTAACCTGCAGCAACCCCGGCGAGTGTGATCACGTCGGTGGATCATCTAGAAAACACTCTTGAGTTCGCTGTCACGTCGGTGGCGTACATAGGAAAATAAAACTCAAGGTTGCAGCGGCAACCCCGGTGAGTGCGTTGACCACGTCGGTGGTAACAACTCGGGCACTCGTGAGTATGACCACGTCGGTGGCACGTTATCTAATACTCATGGTTTGACTGCAGTAACCCCGGTGAGTGCGTTGCTCACGTCGGTGGGAACAACTCAAGCACTCGTGAGTTCGTTGCGCACGTCGGTGCGGTACAACTCAGAACTCTAGTTCGTTGCAGCAACCCCGGTGAGTGCGTTGCCCACGTCGGTGGGAACAACCCAAGCACTCGTGAGTTCGTTGCGCACGTCGGTGCGGTACAACTCAGAACTCCACGTTCGCTGCAGCAACCCTGGTAGTGCGTTGACCACGTCGGTGGGCACAACTCGGGCACATGCAAATTTAATTACCACGTCGGTGGCATAATATCAAACACTCAAGTGCAGGGCACTCGGAGTTCATTGAACACGTCGGTGTTCAACACGGAAGTACACAATATTTGCTGCAGCAACACCGGTGAGTGCGTGACCACATCGGTGGCACATCAAGGGCACTCGTGATTTCGTTGACCACGTCGGTGTTCAACATGAAAGTTCACAATACTTGCTGCAACAACACCGGTGAGTGCGTGACCACGTCGGTGGCACATCAAGGGCACTCGTGAGTTCGTTGACCACATCGGTGGTTCAACGCGAAAGCACTCAGGTCACGCAGCGACCCCGGAGAGTGAATCGACCACGGCAGTTGGTACAGCACGAAAGCACTCGTGGCTCGCTGCGTAACAGCTGCAGAGTGCTCTAAATTTTAATTGATCTCGCTGAGGTATTTCAAGTCAACTGCTTTTACGTGATTCATCGATCTCGCTGACGGTTTTAAGCTTATCGTTTTACGGTATGTATGATTGACTCTTAATATGTCGTATATTGGGTATGCCTTTTATCTTCCAGAAGCAGTATAGATCCTTGTCCACTTCTTCTACGCGGGTATGTATGGTCTCATTACCTCCTTTCGCTATTCTATTTTTGGGGTCGGCTCCGCCCCTGCCAGTCCCGGCAGGACATGCCGAGTTATCACCTATTTCCGGCGTAGGCCTACGTCCTCTCTTTTGGGGAAGGCTCCGCCCCTGCTAGTCCTGGCAGGATACGCCGAGTCCGCACGTCACCCTGGATCAGTGACGGGGCTCATGCCAAAGATTTACCATGCAAAATATTCCCATGTCGTTATTTAAATAAATCCTGTTCATACTTATCAGTGATCGAGTCTTTATGGGAGAAATGTTAAGCTTGCTGGTAGTTCTACCAGGAGGACTCAAATCACGCGCGGCTGGCCGCCAATCACCAATCACCAGCTACCAATCACCTGCCTACACCTGCTCTATAAAGAGTAGTCTAACATATGTCTTTGCTGCTCAGGTCTTCGTTCGACGCACCTCCATCCACCCCACCACCACCAGGTCGGCCTCAGTCTACTTGTCCAGGGGAAGGCTCCGCCCCTGCTAGTCCTGGCAGGATACGCCGAGTCCGCACGTCACCCTGGATCAGTGACGGGGCTCATGCCAAAGATTTACCATGCAAAATATTCCCATGTCGTTATTTAAATAAATCCTGTTCATACTTATCAGTGATCGAGTCTTTATGGGAGAAATACAGGTTCTCACTTCGTCAAGCTCTTAATGACACAACTTCATTACTCAGCAAATGTAGTGCAGAAACAAATAATAATAATCACAGTTATGTGTGTGTAGATTATTTTAAGATTACTTTCTTGTTCTTTTCTCTTGGTCGAGAGTGTGGAATGAGATTCAGTCACCGTTGATTCCCACGTGGTGCATGGAGATGCGCTGGTTCAGCCGCGTTGTGGATGCGGGTCCCTCAGCAGGGCAGGCGTTGATTAGACGTCCTCCCAGGCAGGGCGCGCGCTCTTCTCGGTCACAGGGCAATCTTCAGAGGCAATCGTCTTCTCACTCCTCTCTCTTCAAGACAGTGTCACGGCACCAAATGTTAGATTTCAGCTTATTTCTCAACTGTTCGGACAGACTCTGCGTTGTGTATTTTCAGTCGTAGTAGTAATTCTTGAAGTCGAAATCAAAGCAGCTTGACAGGTTGGATTAGAGGGTTGAATGGATGGTTTATTTTCCTGGAATACAGCGAGATACAGATTTAGGTTGAATAATCTATAGTGGACCCGGTGGTCGATGACTTATTCCTTGGCTGTCGAACCCTCTTCTCGTCGAACCAAAGGGTTGGGGCGAGTATTATACAAAAAGGGGATATATGAATAACAAGAGAACAGACACACTCTCAGCATTGATAAGGTATCTGGCCCTGGCTATGTCCCGGAAGACCAGGTCGGTTCAACCTTGTTGAACATAACAATGGCAGAATGTTGGGGATAACACCTTGTATCAGTATGAGAGGCCCTTGCCTGTTCCTAGACACTCCTAGAGAGACACTAAAATACACCAACTTTCTACAAGACGTTCCTTTTAAATGACTTTTTCACTCAACAATGCCTGGATTTACTGTTCTTAACGGAGACTTGGTTAGGAGCGGGTGAAACATCCGTCTTTGGAGAACTTTGTCCAACTAACTGCTCCTTCCTTAGCACGCCTAGGTCTTCCGGGAGGGGTGGTGGTGTTGCTTTGGTTTTCAGGGATATTCAAATTACGGCTACTTTCTGTGGGGTCTTATTCCACCTTTGAAATTCAATGCGTAATGGTGGAATCTACTTCAACTCCGTTAGTGTGCACTCTGGTCTACAGGCCCCCGAAACCAAACAAGGACTTCATTTCAGAATTTTCTGACTTTCTGTCGCATTATATAACAATGCATGATCGACTGTTGGTTTTGGGTGATTTTAATATCCACGTCTGCTGCCCAGATCAACCTATGGTTAAGGAATTCTGTCATCTGTTGGATTCTCTTGGCTTTATGCAACATATTAATCAGTCCACTCATGTACTCGGGCACACCCTAGACTTAATTTTATCCCATGGCCTGTCCATTGATAATGTGAATGTTGAGGATGCTTACTTATCCGATCACAAACCTATTGTATTCAATGTTAACATTTCTGATCCTCAATGCACAGCCAAATCCCCTGATCGCTATGCACGCTACATAGGCCCTCTCACTGCCGAACAGTTTGCAGATAGCTTTCTAGCTAGTGATGTTGCTACCTCCATTTTAACTACGAGTGATCCCCCCCGTTGTGCAGATGAATTACTGAGTATTTTCAACTCCTCATGCTCAGCAATCTTAGATTCCATTGCCCCCTTTAAGCTCAAACGCCCCAAACTCAAATCACAACCATGGCTGGATGACACTACCCGCTCTCTCAGGCGAGCCTGTCGGACAGCTGAGCGAAAGTGGAAGAAAGATCACCTCACCGTTTCTTTCCAAATTTTCAAGAACTCTCTAGCAACATTCCAAACAGCAGCTAAAGCAGCTAGAGTTATACACTTTTCCAATATTATCAGTAAACACGTCCATCGTCCCAAAATCCTTTTTAGCACTTTAAACTCAATCATCAATCCACAAGCCCCCTCACAAGTCGAGCCATCCACTGACATCTGCACGACATTTCTGAAATGTTTTATTGACAAAATAAATCACATTAGGCAGTCTTTCACCCCCTCATCACCAGTCACTTCCCTGCATCAGCTCTTTTTGACCATTTCCTACCAGTGTCACTAGAGGAACTGAGGGACATTGTTAGGGTCACCCGGAGGCGTAGGAGGAGGCTGTTCGTGAGGCATGGCCTATCTCTCCCAGCAAGCTTGACATGGTCAAACAGTTCACGCTACAGGATGATGTGCTACAGTTGGTGCAACGCTACGTACTTGGTGGGTGGCCACAGTATTCAGCCAACGTGCCACTGAAGGTAAAAGCTTACTATACACATCATGACCATCTGACTCTGTCACAAGGGCTAGTATTGTACAACAACAGAATTGTGATACCCCAGAACATGAGAACTGAAATACTGGAACGCATACACAATGGCCACCAAGGGATTGTTAAGTGCCATGAGCGAGCTAAATGTAGTGTGTGGTGGCCTGGCATAAGCAAACATGTACAAGAGACTGTCAGCACTTGCAGCATATGCCAAGAGATCAAGCCTACTCAGAGGAGGGAACTTCCGATCTGTATACCACTCCCAGCCGCCCATGGGAGAAAGTGGCAGCAGACATTTGCCAGTGGAAAAAGGATAACTTTCTTGTAGTGGTTGATTATTTTTCAAGGTACATTGAAATTGCCCACCTAACTAACATGTCAGCCGCTACAACCATAGCCAGCCTGAAGAACATCTTTGCCAGGTGGGGCGGTCCAATGGAACTCACAACTGATAATGGGCCCCAATTCTCAGGGTCTCTTTTTGCCCAGTTTGCCAAAATGTTTGCCACTATGCACAGGCCAACGGGGAGGCAGAAAGAGCTGTGGGGACAGCCAAATAGATCCTCATGCAAGCTGACCCTGCTTTAGCTTTGTTATCCTACAGAGCGATGCCACTGCAAGCAACAGGAGCTAGCCCTGCACAGCTGATGCTGGGCAGACAGATCCGCTCCACACTGCCTACCTTGGAGGAGAACCTGCAACCTGCATGACCGGACCTGCAGAAAGTGCGGCAGACTGACAGGCGCTCCAAGCTGCGCTACAGTCAAACCTACAACGCCAGGTACAAGGTCAGACCATTACCTGAACTTCAGGCGGGATCCCGTGTTTCAGTAAATCTGGACAATGAGAGGGGATGGACTACAGGGGGGAGGAAGTGCCACACTCCACGGTTGTACATTGTACAAACCGAGCAGGGAGAGCTGCAGAGAAACAGACACCACCTCAGACCCATCTGTGGTGGCCCACAGACTACTCAACGAGAACAGGTTCCGTTGGGTCATAATGCACACACAAACAAGGACAGCAACACATTGGTGACTTACCCAAGACCTGAAATACTTACCCAAGGTGATCAAGGTCCAGTCACTCCCATTTCCACTGTGCTTCTGTTTCCAGAGACTCAGAGAAGCAGTGGAAGAGCAGTGAAACCACCGGACAGATATGGGGAATATGTTTAGATTAACTTCCAATTGTTCATGTTGAATTTACCTGTTGAAGTACTAGAGGGTGAAAGAAAGAAAAAAAATGCAGAATGCGTTCCTGAATAAGTAATGTTAAAATGTAATGTTACAGTGGTGTGAGAATATTGCCAAGATTACTTTTGACTGTTTAAGAATCATTAATGTTCTGCATGTCTTAAGAGTCTCAAAGAAAGGGAGATGTGTTGTAATGGCACTAGTTTATGTGCAGCGCGGAGCGCGCAGGAATGCATTTAGGTTATATGTATGTGTGTGGGGAATTGGAGGGGGGTTCGGAAAGTGACGGCGAGTGGAAGATGCTCTCGCTTGATGCTCTCACATGTTAAACAATAACGAGTTAATAAACCTTTGGAATTAACATCTGATTCACCCTCTGTAATTCTACACTTTCTGATCTACTAAGGTAGTAAGTGCATTACACATGGTGACATGGAGTAAAGACCATTCCACTAGGTCAAGAAACAAAACTTTCTATGTTTGGCCAATGTGGTTACGTTTATTTTCTCGAACTTCAAAATTAACACACATATTCCCAAAGCAGAATTAGGCTACTGAATCTGATGTCGATTCAGTTTGAGGAAAGCACAAAAAAAATGTTTGTCTTGCTCTATTTCGACGACCACGACTGAGGTCACCTGTAATGGTAAAAACTCGCTCAGCAAATGCTTGAGATGCTGGCATTGCCAGAAGATCGAAGGCAAGAGGTTAGGCTTACACTGGAAAAAGGTTTTTAAGCCGTACTTCATCTGATTATTATTTTGTAATTCAATTCAAATAAACATTTTTTGTTTTATTTTTAAAATAACTTTTTTTTATTTCAAAATACTGTGAAATATAGATATTTTTAATTAGGAGCTCAATTAAGAAATATCCATTGTGACAAATGTACAATTTTAAGGTTGTGTATTCAACTGATTAATAATTTTGTCATTCAATCCAAATAAACATTTTTTGTTTTCTTCCTAAAACACTGTTATATTTGATTAGGAGCTCAATTTAGAAATATTTGTTTAGACAAATGTACAATTTCAAGGTTACGTACAAGCCTGCGCATGCGCATTAAATACAAAGACGCTTACGACTACTGGACCAAACCGCAGTGTTGCCAACTTAGCGATTTTGTCGCTATATTTAGCTACTTTTCAGACCCCTTTGGGGACTTTTTTTCAAAACAGCGACAAGCGACAAATCTAGCTCCTTTTTCAGCTGCTATTGGTGACTTTTGGCGACTTTTTGAGGTGAAAGCACTATCGCTATTACCTCTTCACAACGAGCACCGGGTGCCCGCGCGGCCCCTCCCCCGTCTCAACGCATTTACAGGCAGCTCAGTCCTCGTGGTAAAAAGCAAACTCAGGAACCGGATGTCCTTGCAGACCTTAGCTCCATCCTATACATCCGATATGGATTAAAGCTGTCAGGTGATGCTTGCTTTGAGCACCAGCTGCCTGATCATGTTTTGAAGCTTTTTGGAACATCAGCTGCTTATTCATTCAAGGTAGCACCTACAGCTGAACCTGCAGTTGAGAGCCTTGACCAGAGTGACGATGACTCACTGGTTCTGTGAGCTAGCACAGCCTGTCTGTGTCTGGAGGGAGGTCGGGAGTAGGCCTAACTCTGCCATTTAGATTGTTAATATATATTGTATACAAAAATATGTTATGTTTAAAAAATTTCATGTTTAAATGAGAAACAATTGTTTGATTAAATTTTAATCTTTTTGATTGGATAAAACCAATTATTTCTGATAGATATTTCATAAATGAGAAACAATTGTTTGATTCGATTTTTATCTTTTAAATTGGATAAAACAAATTATATCTGATGCATATTATGACTTAAATGAGAAACAATTGTTTGACTACATTTTAATTGATTGGATAAAACTAATTATTTCTGATAGATATTTCTTAAATGAGAAACAATTGTTGGAGTGAATCAATATTTTTTGGTTTAGGATTTAACATACGATTTAAATGTATTAACTTCATTCAAAGAATAGAATTATACTTGGTGCCAAGTTGTATTATTTTGTTTTTATGAACATAGGAAATATTGTTTGAGGCAAGCTATATATTTGTCATTGGCTCAAGTTATGTAATATAGATGTGAACCATTACCCTACATTTTTTTAATTGGTTCAATGAAAGACTTTTTCCAGTGTAGGCTCTGATAAACAGAAAGCTGTGCAGCCCAAGACTAAATCTAAAATAGCTGCCAAAATTAACACTAATTGTGAAAAATGAATTAAACTGTAATCAGACAACCTGGTTGTATGCTATGACCCCTAGAGTATCTGTGGTATCAAGGCTGGGATGAATTTCAAATTACAGATATGTACAGATTATGTTGAAAGTATAGACCAGCGCGATTCCCATTGAAACGAATGGCGCTGTGATTAGTCTTCAAAACGAGAGCTGGTAAAAAATGAATTAAACTGTAATCAGACAACGCGGTTACATGCTGTAGACCCTAGAGTATCTGTGGGACGAATTTCGTATTATAAATATGGACAATGTATCCTTTAAATGCGTCCATGGAACAGATGGCTAATGTGAATAATAGATACTTGTGGACCAATGAAAAGGTAAATCTTTTCCGTGCCCTCTTCGAAGAAAAAAATATTACAGCTATTTTAGATGGAAAACAACAACGTAATTCCACTATATATCAGGACCTAAGAGAGAGCATGTTATCAAAAGGATATGACATGCCCTGGAATGTGTGTAGTTTTCTGCTCTAACCACTTGATGGAAATGCACCAATTTCAAATGTCTTTTTTGTGAACTTTCTAAAGATTCACTTCACCTTTTAGATGGAAACGTGACTACTGACAGGGATGCATCTTGACAGACAGACTAGATACACAATTGGGAAATGGAAAATATAATGCATTTTGAATGTCCAAATTAGATTGGATTGGATTGGATTGGATTCACTTTATTGTCATTGTGCAGAGTACAACGAAATGAGGTTTTGTGACCAACCGGAAGTGCAAAGGAGCAGTAAAGTGCAGTTTGTAAATTAATTATACAGTATCAGAGCAGCATAGAGGTACAATAAGTGCAGTAAATATAAATATATATAAATATAGTAATATAAATTCAAGTAGAGGGATAATTGTTCAGTCAACTAGCATGGATATAAATACAAATAATATAATATAATAAAATAGAGTACTATGGGTGTTGATACAGGGGATATGTAAATTCAAGTAGAGAGATAATTGTTCAGTCAACTAGCATGGATTAGTGCAATGAATGGCCGCGGGGGGGGTCAGACACTGAGGGGGAGGGGGGGGGGGGGTAGAGTTTAGGAGGGTGACAGCCGCAGGGAAAAAGCTTCCCCTAAACCTGCTAGTCCGGGTCCGGAGAGACCTGTAGCGCCTCCCGGAGGAGAGGAGGGTGAACAGTCTGTGGTTGAACAGTCCTTGCAGAGGCCGCGCGCCTTTCGCAGGCATCGCTTGCTCTGGAAAGCCTCGATGGAGGGGAGTGAGGAACCAATGATGTGTTGCGCAGTTTTCACCACCCTCTGCAGGGCTTTCAGGTCAGAGACAGAGCAGTTGCCATACCATACTGTGACACAGTTGGTAAGGATGCTCTCAATGATGCAGCGGTAGAAGTTCACCAGGATCTGAGGAGACAGATGGGCCTTTTTTAATTTCCTCAAGAAGAAGAGACGCTGGTGAGCCTTCTTGATCAGCTTCGAGGTGTTGAGGGTCCAAGAGAGGTCCTCTGAGATGTGGACACCCAGGAACCTATAGCTGGTGACACGCTCAACCTCCGTCCCGTTGATACGGATGGGGGTGTGTGTGCCACCTCTAGACTTCCTGAAGTCCACGATGAGCTCTTTCATCTTCTTCGTGTTGAGAGCCAGGTTGTTGTTGGCGCACCATGCAGTTAGGTGTTGGACCTCCTCTCTATAGGCCGTCTCATCGTTGTTGCTGATGAGACCAATCACAGTAGTGTCATCTGCAAACTTGATAATCGTATCTGAACCATGTATAGTTGTGCAGTCGTAGGTGAAGAGGGAGTAGAGGAGGGGGCTCAGCACACAGCCCTGTGGAACGCCAGTGTTCAGGGTGAGGGTTGAGGAAGTGTGTTTATCCAACCTGACAGACTGTGGTCTGTTGGTTAGGAAGTCCTGTATCCAGGTGCAGAGGGAGGTGTTGATGCCCAGATCAGTAAGCTTGGTGAACAGTTTGGAGGGGATGATAGTGTTGAATGCTGAGCTGAAGTCAATAAACAGCATTCTGACATAGGTGTTGTTGTTGTCAAGGTGGGAGAGGGCGGAGTGGAGTGCCGTGGAGAGTGCCGTGGAGATGGCATCCTCTGTGCTCCTGTTCTGGCGGTAGGCGAATTGGAAAGGGTCCAGTGTGGGTGGCAGGCAGGTTTTGAGGTGAGCCAGGACAAGCCTCTCGAAGCACTTTGAGATGATGGGGGTAAGTGCAACTGGGCGGAAGTCATTCAGGCTCACTGCAGTGGAGTGTTTTGGCACCGGCAAGATGGAGGAGGTTTTGAGGCACACAGGGACAACTGCTTGGGCTAGTGACAGGTTGAAAATGTCAGTCCAGAACTCAGTCAGCTGCACAGCACAGGCCCTGAGAACCCGTCCGGGGATACCATCAGGTCCAGCAGCCTTCCGTGCATTAGTCCTGCTCAGTGCTGCACACACGTCGATGGGGGAGAGAGTGAGGGGCTGGTGGTCTGCAGGGAGCACAGCCTTGATGACCAGCTCCCTGTTTTCCCTATCAAAGCGTCCATAAAAGTGGTTAAGCTCATCAGGAAGGGAGGCGTCACTGGATGGGGGGGAGATGTTGGCCGGTTTGTAATCCGTAATGGCCTGGATGCCCTGCCACATGCGTCGGGTGTCAGAGTTGCTCTTAAAGTGCTCCTCGATCCTCAGCTTGTAGCAGTGCCTGGCCGCTTTGATGCCCCTCTTCAGGTTAGCCCTGGATGAGCTATAGGCCCGAGCATCACCTGAACTGAAGGCGATGTCGCGTGCCTTCAATAGGAGTCTGACCTCTCTGTTCATCCATGGCTTCTGGTTAGGGAATGTGGTAATCCGTTTGAGGGTGGTGACACTGTTGATTTCAGAGTTCATACGTTTCAGAACAGAGGATGCGTATATATCAATGTCCGTGTGGGAGTCGATGGTGGCCTGAGTGGCAAAATCCCTCCAGACAGTGCTACCAAAGCACTGCTGAAGTGCAGAGTCTGCACCCTCTGGCCAAACCTTGACTGTCCTCACTGTGGGTTTCACCCGTCTGATGAGTGGGGAGTACTTAGGCAGTAGTGTTACGTGTCAACAGTGGCAGCAAAGGCAGACAGAGAGTCATAGATGAGTTACCGATATTTATCTTCAACGGAATTATTTAGACATGTTATTATTCACAAAGTTACATCAAAGATTACACGGTTCCCTAAACACAAAGTCCATCGCGACCACGGAGCGTCGGAGAGCGTCCAAACGATACAAAAAAACCCAGGCGTCCACGAGAGCGGAGGGGGTGAAGAGACGTCCGCGTCACGAGGGAGGAGGTGAAGGTGTTGGCGTTCCAAAAAACACGACGTCCACGAAAGCTCTGGAATAGATGTGGCGTCCAAACGATAGGGCATCCACGGGCGTGGATCGGCGCGGATAGAGTCAAGCCCCCTCTGTCCGTAACTCTCTGCTCTATATACTGCGTGTAATCAGGAATGGGCCAATCACCAATCAACATCGCTAATCACGCATGCTGGTCTGATTGACCAAAAACAAATTAGATTTCCTTGACCACAAATAAAATACAGAATCATGTCAAAACAAAACAAAACAATTCAGAAACAAAGTATCAAATGTAGGTTTATAACACCTTCCCCCTTAAAAGGGAAAAATTTGATCCGATAGATCAACATTTTCAGACAGGTCTATCTACAATTTTAACATCTTAACACCGAGATAGACAATCAGCAATGACATTATCTTTACCCTTGATATGCTTGATTACCGTATCATACTCTTGCAAAATTAAACTCCAGTTTAACAATCTTCTGCTTTTGTTTCCCATCTTTTTTCCTTTTTCCTTCCCTTATTCTTCCTTCTGTTTTTTTTTTTTTCTTTTTCTTTCTTTTTCCTTCTTCTCTCTTTCTTTTCTCTAGTCTTTTCCTTCCTCTCTTTCTCTTTTTCCCTATTCCTCTCTTTTTTTTTAAAGGCCCTAGAAATAGTAACTTCCTTGATACTCCTAAGTGGAATTGCTTCAGGGAACCTTCTTGAGGCACACATGATAGTCAGCGTGTACACATTTCCAGTTCTTGTCCTGGGTAAAGCTCCTATGCAATTCACAATAACCCTGGAGAAAGGTTCACCAAAGGCTGGGATCGGTTTCAATGGTGCTACAGGAGGGCCTAAGTTGTGCTTACCCACCACTTGACAAGTGTGAACTTTAGGTACGACAACCTGATTGACGACTGCCCAATCTTCATTGGCAGGAATATCAGGGGGACGCCATTTCCGTCTCAGAACCCCATCTTTGAGGTCATAACCAACTGGTACTTTGACAATTTCGTCCACTGGGAGAGCTTTTCCTCTCAATTCAGCAATCTCGGGATCACTGCTTTGCCCAGTGATCAATTGCTTTCTTGACAAAGATAAATCATCAGACAATTGTAAATCGTTCCCAGCGTCTGGTGGTGACTTACAACTGTACTTCTCAATGACTGTACTAAGAAATGTATTTGACAGCTCATCAAAACCTGAACTCTTACTAGAGCCACGATCTGACCCCTGCTCTGAAGGATCATGGTCTTGTTTTAACAAAGTGCTAGATTGCACAGAGTCCTCCTCTTCTTTTGCCTTTTTGGCCATAGCTCGAGTCACTGCACATGAAGGGAAAATATCAATGTCTAAATTAGACTCATCTTCAGTGCTCGGCTTAGAGGTTAACTGAACCGAGGGGACAACTTTCCCACCAGCTAGGTCGTTGCCGAGTAAAAGAGAAATACCTTTGATAGGGAGGCTGGACATAAGCCCCACTTTAACTGGTCCTGTTACTAAGTCTGACTTCAGAAACACAGAGTGCAGAGGTACAGTTACAATTCTCCCCTCAATCCCCTGAACAAGAATGAAGTCACCCATTTCAGTGTCTTCATTGTCACAGGATGCCTCTCCTAACAAAAGCGACTGGGAAGCCCCAGTATCGCGGAGAATTCGAATGGGTCGAGGAGCAGAATTTTCACTCGAAGAAACAAATCCCTCAGACACGAAAGGAAGGAACTCTTCCCTCGGAAGATCAGATGACTCAGCTTTTTTAGCAATGTCAGGACAACATGATTCCATTGAACCACACTCAATAGGCATCTCTGTCAAAGAGTTCTGACCTGGTTTCTTACAATAATGACAAATAGGACCCGTGGGGAACTCCTTCTTGGTGTCACTGAACCTGTTCTTAATATAGGCACTTCTTCCTCCAACATCCATTGCATGTGCGAAATATGGTTTACTACTACCCTGCTTGGGTTGATATAGCCTATCATGAGACCCAAACTTAGATTTGTGCGCGAGTGAATACTCATCTGCAAACTTAGCAGCTTCACGTAGTGTGGACGCATCTTTCTCATCAAGATAAGACTTAATATCATCCTTCACACACCGCTTAAATTCCTCAACCAGCATCAAGTCTTTCAACAATCTGACATCATTATTGACAGCTTTAGATGCACACCAACGCTCAAAAAACACCTCTTTGTCATGAGCAAATTCACCATATGTCTGGTCATCAGTCTTTCTGAGACCACGAAATTTCTGCCTATATGCCTCTGGAACCAACTCGTAAGCTGTCAAAATGGCTTGCTTAACCACATCATAACTTGAGGCATCATCAACAGACAAAGCTGAATAGGCTCGTTGTGCTTTTCCTTTTATCACACTTTGCAGCATCAAGGGCCAATATTCTGTAGGCCACTTTAAACACTCAGCCACTTTTTCAAAATGCTGAAAATATTTGTCAACCTCCAGCTCATCAAAAGGAGGCACTAACCTCACTTCTCTGCTAGCACTGAATCTATTTCCCCTTAATGGTTCTGCTTTTTCAAGCTTTGCCAACTCAAGTTGTTTTTCTAATTTCTCTCTTTCCAGTCCAATTCTTTCTCGCTCAATCAACATTCGTTCTTTTTCCATTCTTTCATGTCTTTCTCTTTCTTTTTCTCTATCCTCTCTGTCTCCTTCCAATCTCAATTTCTCCAGTTCAAACTTGCATGCTGGTCTGATTGACCAAAAACAAATTAGATTTCCTTGACCACAAATAAAATACAGAATCATGTCAAAACAAAACAAAACAATTCAGAAACAAAGTATCAAATGTAGGTTCATAACAGTAGGAACAAAGAGAGGTGGTCAGATTGACCAAGGTGGGGGAGGGGGACGGCTTTGTAAGCATCAGCTATGTTTGTGTATACATGGTCTAATGTCTTGTCTACTCTAGTGGGGCAGGAGACATGTTGGCGGAATTTGGGGAGCACAGACTTTAGGTTGGAGTGGTTGAAGTCACCCGCAACAATAAAGGCTGCCTCGGGGGTCAGAGTCTGTTGTTTACTAATTGCATTGTGCAGTTCTTTCATTGCAAATGCAGCATTAGCGTCCGGGGGAATGTAGGCTGCAGTCACAATGGTGGATGTAAACTCTCTGGGCAGATAGAAAGGTCTACATTTCAGCATGAGATATTCTATGTTATCCGAGCAGTGACTCTCGATGGTGGTAGTGTCCGTGCACCAAGCTTTGTTAACCCATTTACTCCTAAAACGCCTATAAAAACCTATGTATAATAGATATAAATGTCCTTATCTCCTGAGGGTTTTCTGAAAAATACTAAGAATTGTCAACGTCTATGAAAACCTTAATATCTAAGCCTCTGTAGCACATAGAAACATGAAATAAATTGCATTTTAAAGGTAAGACTCACATGTTGTATTAAAACATGCTCCTTTAGCATTAACATAGCAACTCATTTTTATAAAGAATCTCAAAATCAGATTGGTAAGGAAAAATACTTTACATCATCAAATAACATATCACAAATAACAAATAACATTTTAAAACATGCCAACACACAGAACAAGGCACCTTGGTATGATAGGAGGTGGGAAAGAAGTGGGGAAAGTCCTGAGACAGAACTGGGAACATTCTCAGTCTGAGCTCCATGGCTCACATCCCTCCTTTTTAAACGCACGCACGCACGCACGCACGCACGCACGCACGCACGCACGCACGCACGCACGCACGCACGCACGCACGCACGCACGCACGCACACACACACACACATCATCTCTCGTGGCGAAGGACGTGATGCGTGAAGCACTCGCGGTGCAGAGGAAGGTCACACTGCCTGCACCCCATCAGCGTGGACCCAGGACGCACGTCGGTGCTGCTGTGCTTCAGAGAACACTCCCTGCAGGTCTTCCTCTTTGTGTTTAGCTGGACCAGGTCATGCTCAGCAGAAGCTCCAATTGGGCTTGTGGGGAGCACCTGGGGAGCACTTCTTTTGGTGACCGGGACGATCAGCTCCATGGTCAGATCCTCCAGCCAGTCTTTGTAGCCCCCCCTCCTATATTTCCAGTCGGCTCCTCCTGCAGACCTGGCAGCCACAAAGGCATTGTAGCACGCCACCGTGAGGAAATTAAAAAAAAGCCTCCTCCACCACTTTGTAGACCTATGCTGGATCTGGTAGTATCCCACCATCTGGTCCAGCAGGTCTACCCCCTTCATGTGCTGCTGGTAGTCAGCAAGGCAGGCTGGCACACGAACCTCCACTTGGCGTTGACCATTCGCCTTCCTCCTTACTGACCCAAAAGCTGTCGGGTCATGGAAATTTGACAGGACCATCACTGCCTTGGTGTCCTGCCATATGCAGAAGGTCAGGTCATCCTGCTGCGCCAGCTTGAATTGGTGCCTGTTCATGCCAGCCTGCTTCGTGAGGTCCTTGCTCTTGGGGAGGCCCTTTCTATTGGCACGCACCGTCCCACAAGCTTGTACCCCCCTGTTCTTGAGGTCCACCATCAATGGGACACCGGTGTAAAAGTTATCCATGTATATGGTGAGGTTGGATCCAAAGTAAGGTTTGGCCAGGTCCATCACAATTCTGTGAGCCAGGTCTTTCTCAGCCTTACCCTGAATGGCCCCCGTGTAAACTTGTAAATTATTGACATAGCCTGTCTTACTTTCCGCCATCACCCACACCTTTACTCCCCACTTTACTGGCTTCATGGGGAGGTACTGCCGGAAGGCCAGGCGTCCCTTGAACTTCACCATGGACTCATCCACGGTGACAAAGCCATTGACCTCATAGAGATCCTGGAATTTGGCAAGGAGGAGGTCCATGAATCCCCGGAGCTTCCAGAGCTTGTCGGACTTGTCCACAGCAGGGTCCATGTTATCTTGGAGATGGAGACATCTAAAAATGCACATAAGATTAATGAGTTTATGCCTAACATTGCCATCATATTTGTTGTATGTTGTATGATGCAGGGATATTGGCAATACTACAAACGGTTGTGCTGTGTTTAGCCAGAGAAATACCCCAGGAAATCGTATCTTATGTGGCCAAGCTAGTTTTGCCATTACAAATATAATTTAATAATACTAAAATGTTACAAATAAATACAGGTTACTTGATTCATGATAAAGTGAAGCTACCACCAAGCTTCTGAGGATTGTAGTAAGTTACCATCTTCTAGGGCTTTGACTTTTGCCCAAAAATCATATTCGAAGTTTGTTTGTTTATTAATATTAATATTCGAATAATTAGGGCTGCTTAATATTAGTTTGTTTTGATTATTTTTTTTGATATTCGAAATATATTCGAATAACAAAGTTCGGAGTCAAAGCCCTACTATCTTCTCTACAAGTAGTGAAGCTACTGCCCAACACTGCTATTTATTATGCTATTTAATTATTATGGCATTATTATATCAATAGTAGCAGAAGGCTGTAGCACCACTATCATTACTGGCCATGAAGGAGACGTCAGTGCGCTAACGCTACCGTAAGACATAGGAACTCGGAAGAGAGCGCAAGAATACAAATCATTACCTCCAGATCATGTCAAAACGATCCCGTGCCATGGCCTTGGGGACGTGTGTTTGGTACAGCCACTTGGTCTGCCTCCAATAATCCCGGCGTGCTGGCAGTTTCAGGACCCCAAAAGTGAAGCAGAGCCCGACAAACGTTTTCATCTCGGTTTTGGAGATGGGGTTCCACTTCGAATTGGATGGGGTTTGGCCGCGCGTCTGATCCGCATATAAATTAGTTTGGGTCACCAACATGTCCCAAAGTTCATCGTCGACTATCCGTGAAAACACCCCAAGGGGGGTTTCATCCACGGCAATCGGCTGCTTCGGTCCCGGTTTTTGCGGTAACTGCCTTGGATTTCGGGGCATGTATCCATCCGTCGTCCAGTCCACCTGAAATCCCGCATAGTCTTCGTCGTCCTCCTCCTCTCCTTCGACCCAAAATTCCCACTCCTGGGCTCGATCCAAAGGATCATCAGGTACAAAACCTTCTACCTCCACCTCCCTCTCAAACTCCACACTCTCTCCCAACTCCACATCGCTGCCGTCGCTGTCACAGTACTCGTTGCTAGCCATTTTTGCCGGGGATTTATTTATTTATTTATTTTATTTATAGGTTTGCGATTTTATT
Organism: Gadus chalcogrammus; assembly: GCF_026213295.1. Taxonomy (NCBI): domain Eukaryota; kingdom Metazoa; phylum Chordata; class Actinopteri; order Gadiformes; family Gadidae; genus Gadus; species Gadus chalcogrammus. Next base: position 5,652,054 of record NC_079418.1, read on the forward strand.
TGATTGACGTGATTGTCGGCCAACGACGACATTTGGGTGGTCACGTGGTTTTTAAAGACCCACAAGACCCACCTCATATGTTTTTGAACCAATGATAGTGCATTCTATGCTGCATGCGTCAAGAAAATGACGACATATCATCAATGCTGCGCTACGCAGCAGCCGGCAGGAGACTCAAAGCTGCGCTACGCAGCAACCGGCGGGAGATGCAATGCTGCGCCGCGCAGCATCCGGCACGAATGGGTTAACATAAATACACAGACCCCCACCTCTAGTCTTACCGGACTCCTTCGTTCTGTCTGCACGGAGAGCGTAGCGTTCTGCTAGATCGATGGCGCTATCCGTAACGTTGCTGTTGAGCCAGGTTTCTGTGAAAATCATGATGTTGCTGTCCATAATCCATTTGTTGGTGGTGATCCTCAGTCGCAGTTCATCCATTTTGTTAGTCAGGGATTGGACATTGGCGAGAAAGATGCTGGGAAGAGATGGTCTGTGAGGCGCTAGCTTTAGCCTAGCATTCAGACCTCCGCGCGACCCTCTCTGTTTACATCTGTGACGCCGCTGCTGTCCGTTGATGCTCCGGCTCCGTTTGTCAGTTGGCTCCGCTGTCCTGGCTATTTCCGAGATGAGACCGAATTCGTCCGTAAAGTTGACGGATTTGCATAAACCGATGTCCAAAAGTTCCTGTCGGCTAAACGATGTATACGCTAAACAGTTTTTAGCGTAAAGGCTTACAAAAAACAAGTAAATTAACACTACTTTGCAAAATCCGGTGAGACACAGGGCTTCGCGAACTATGCGCGCCGCCGCCATGGAAATAAAATAGCAAACCAAATAGCACACCACTAACATTTTTGTCCCGTCTCGTCTCGTCAACAGATATGAAACTTACTTAGTCTTTATTATCAAAGATCTATTTTTAGCTCATTACTTAGTCTTTATTATCAAAGATCTATTTTTAGCTCATCAACGTCTCGTCTAATTAATGGAGAAAAGGTTGTTGACGAACATCTTTCGTCATATTTTTCGTAAACGAAATTACTCTGCATTTTGGAGGAGGGCTGAACCAATTGTTGAGGGACATGGGCGGGTCCTATGTCTCCTGCACAGAATATATCACCAAGGCCATATAATATCACCTTAGGGATTTGTAGCGCAGTGCTTTACATCGCGCACGTTTTAAAATACTGTTGTTGAATAAAGTGTTGTTATTTTCAACTTTCGTCCCTGAATCCTCCTGAGGATTTGATACACAACCCTCCCCTTGTGAGAAACAACCCTTCTGTGCTTCAAATAGATCGCATCCATCGTGGTTAATGTCTATGAGGAGGTGTACAGCGACCGACCTGTCGCGCACACACAGGCTCTTAAAAAAAGTGAGTTAATTTTTTTTTATCAATATTATTTGTTAATCAGGAGACAGGAGCAAGTTTTAGGCCTAATTATTTTATGAATGAATTAAAAAAGCAGAAATACACTAATAAATGACCTTAAAATCCTACACATATATGACTGAACACAGTAAAACACACACACACACGCACACACACACAAAGTAAAACGCACAGCTGCACAATCAAACACAAACACACACACGATTCAACATGCACCACATGCACACACACTTCAACCACACACACACACACTTTACAGACACATGCACACACACACACACACACACACACACACACACACACACACACACACACAGACACACAGACACACACACACACACACACACACACACTAGGGCTTTGACTTCGAACTTCGTGATTCGAATATAATTCGAATATCAAAAAATAAATCAAAATTCGAACGAATATTAGGCAGCCCTTAATATTCAAACCTGTTATGGGCAGGCCAAGAGGGAGAGACGTCGGAGAACCCCACGCAGTCTATTCCATAATATTGTAATGACCACGGAAGAGGCAGTGAATGAAGTATTTATTAGAAACATAATAAACCGTTGGAACACGCAAGACCGGTAACCATAGCAACGCCAGTAAACAAACCTCGCAAAACCCAATCCAGGGCTGAATCCGAATACTCATACTTATAGTATGCATTTTGTAGTACGCCACAAATATAGCGCGTCCGAATGCCCAGTGTGCATTGTGTAGTACGGAAAACGTTTCCGAATACGTACTACCGCCACAGTATACAACGGTAGGTCACTACGTGTTACCAGACTACGAGTCTGGTAACGAAGAAGAGATGGCTGACCCGACACTACCAACAGCGGCTTAGAAAGACGTCATAGAAAGCGGCGAAAAACGAGACATTAAAAAGAGTAAAAAAGTAAAGTAAGTAATTAAGTAAAAAGAGACATTTTTAATTTAATAGCAACGATGACAAGACGGAAAACAGGTAACTTATCAAGGTAATTTTGCCGGCATCTGAGGGGAGACACGTCATCTCCAAACATCCGGTGGAGTTTCGGCGGTGTTCGGAAGCGTTCAGAGGCGTTCTACGCATAGCTGTAGACCGTCAAGTAGTAGACACTGAACATAAATAGTATGTACTAAGTATTCGGATTCAGCCCAGGTATTACTGAAGGCATTTAATGGTCAAAATAATATTAATAAATATTCGAATATATTCGAATATTAATATTAATAAACAAACAAACTTCGAATATGATTTTTGGGCAAAAAACACACACACACACACACGCCCACACAAGCACACAGTAAAACACACACCTGCACACCAAAAAAGTCAAACACACACACACACGCCCACACACACACACCACCGATTGAAGTCAGGGGACTCGCATGCATTATATTTACCCACATGCACGCACACTTTACACACACACACACACAAAGGCTTTACAAGCACCAGTAGATTGTATTGCACGATAGAAGGCTCCTCATGCATTACAATTAATGTGGTGCTTACAATTATCAGGATTATATACTTCAGACGACAACACACCTGCAGTGGAACACAGCGCACAACACCACCGCACAACGCAACACACTCTTTAAGTTAATTACACAGAATGCATATCTATATAATAATAGATATCTATATATAAATAGAGAAAGAGAGGGGGGAGGGAGAGTGAGAGAGAAAGAGGGAGGGATGGGGGAGAGAGAAAGAGGAGGGAGAGAGAGAGAAAGAAGGGGAGGGAGAGAGAGTTAGGGGGATGGAGCGAGAGAGAGAGAGAGACAGAAAAAGAGAGAGACACAGACTGAGACAGCGAGAGAGAGAGAGAGAGGGGGGGGAGAGAGAGAGAGTTAGGGGGGACAGAGAGAGAGAGAAAGAGTGAGAGAGACAGATAGAGAGAGAGAGACAGAATCACAGACTGAGCTAGCGAGAGAGAGAGAGGGGGGAGGGAGAAAGAGAGGGAGAGAGAGAGAGACAGAGACAGAGACAGAGACAGACAGACAGACAGTAGTCTCCCTTTCTCTCTTTACCTGATAGAGACTGTCTCTCAGGTGAGAGAGAGAGTTTGTTAGCTTCAGTCACCGCTGTCTGTCGCTGAACCTCCCCAGGGGGTCAAACCGCTGACAATGAAACCATTGGAGGTGAATTGATGAACCCACTCTTACCAAACCATCACCGTTATCTTCACACAACCCTTCTTCTGATTGGTCACAAACCCTGGTGACATCAACCTGCTACTGAATGACCCTTACCTGAGATCACTCTGAATCGCTTTTTGATAAAAAACCTCAACAAGATAACTTAAGGTTAATATTTAAAGGCAAGTGTGAAGTCAGTCAGTCATTCAGACTCTCTCTCTCTCTCTCTCTCTCTCTCTCTCTCTCTCTCTCTCTCTCTCTCTCTCTCCCTCCCCCCCTCTCGCTCTCTCTCCCCTCCCCCCTGTCTCTCCTCCCCTCTGTCCCTCTCTCTCTCTCTTTCCCCCCCCCTCTCTCCCTCCCCCCCTTCCCTTAGCAGCTCACCTCGCAATTTGAAAGAAAAACAAGTCTAGGCCGGTGTAGAGCGAAGAGAAGGGACCCCCACTAAAATGACGGTTCATAAAATATTAACCTTAAAAGTTGAGAGTATTATGATAAAATAGTTTCTTCTTCACTAACATCGGAAATAATCATTTCACTCGAGTGAACCGGGCGCACTTCGATGTCCGATTTGTTTCTGTGTTTCCTCCTCGGAGGCCAAAAATAACTGACCTTCGCTAACAGCCGCTTCATGCGAACGACCGCGCGCAGCCCATAGGTTATCTGCTGGAACACTTAGCCCCTCCGCTAGCTAAAGGTCAGCACTAATTCATCAATATTTAATGATTTCATTACAGGCTTTCATTGAGCGAAAGGCTCACTGGGCCATCAGGTGAAACCTTTATCGTTATAGTTCATTAGAATGTCGTTTTGGTGGCACTGTATCACAAAGTCATCTGAGACAAAGTAATAGTTCAGACCTTTCGGCTGTCTTTGATTAAGGGATCGCCTGTTTTACGTCTGTCTGTCTATACCCAGACCTTAACTTTAAACCTGAACCTCAACGGTGCACATTTAATTTACATTTAGCGGAAAAAGTGACTTACATAAGTGCATTTGTTGAAAGAGAAACAACCATATACATATATATAGAAACAACCATATATTGCTGTTGCTCTCTCTCTCTCTCTCTCTCTCTCTCTCTCTCTCTCTCTCTCTCTCTCTCTCTCTCTCTCTCTCTCTCTCTCACGAACAATTGGTAGGTTGTTATAGAGTTATAAACTTGAATTGAACTGTCTCTGTATTGCTAATGCTAACAAGCATGTAATTAGGTGGGATTTGATGTGTTATTATTCTTTTCAACTTTGTGCTTGGTTTACCCGTCGTTATGTTCATTTCTCATTATGAATTTGTATTAAAAAGTTCCTGCTGGATTATTACTCAACGATATATTATTATCATTTTTTTAACCTTTATTTTACCTGGAATAATCCCATTGAGATTCAGTATCTATTTTACAAAGGAGTCCTGGCCAAGACAGCAGCATATAGTTCCACATAAAATATACATAAAGAAACAGAACGATAAAACAGAAAAAGACAACTGGCAATTTATCTTCATCTCAGTGGCGGTTCCTTAGAGGAGGCAAGGGGCGCAACGCCTCCTCGTGATTTTCCAAAAAAAAAAAATATATATATTATTAAAAAATAATAACTTTTCAAAATTATCTACGTGCAAATGTGTGTTTATTACTGAATAATTACATGAAAATGTTGAAAATGTAAAAAAAAAAAAATGCCTTTACGCACTTGTAAAGTGCCTTTACAAGCGCGGAGGCTAGCCGACGTTACTCTCAGTATGTTGTGTCCAAGGTTGGCCACTGGAGGCATCGGAGGCAAAGAGGCCAAAACTCACTTTTGCCGCCTTTGGGAATAAAAAATAACCAATCACAATTCAGTTTCACTGTTGCGAGGTAAATCTTCTATACCATGTTAAACATAGGAAGGGAGGCCAGCCTCATCTACTCCTTGCAACCAATCACAAGTCAGCATATATTTTTTTTAATAATGTTCTGAGCAAATTAGCTAGCGTTCTTTCTTGTCAGTTGCCGTGGCTAACAAGGATAACGACTAACAACATAATTAAATATCTACAAAAACACACATTTTCGAGGCTACAGTTTGAACATCAGCTGAAGATAAAAGAGAATGGAAGATCAACACCGAAACTGAACTTGATCCAGACCACAAAAGCAGGTGGCACACGAAGCTTCAAGGAGGAGAACTACGATCGGACGGAATGGCTAGCTGGCTCGGGTCTGAAGTTATTCTGCTGGCCTTGCATTTTGTTTGATGAATCACCTACACCTAACCCATGGATTAGCATTGGATTTGATGATTTAAAGAACTTGCAAAGAGCCATGGTGAGACATGGCAAGTCCAAGAGCCACATTAATTCCAACTTAAAGTTGAAACTGTTTGGACGTGTGAGGATTGATGAAGCCCTTAGCCAGGCAGCTAGCATCGCTACCCAGCACCACAATGAAATTGTGAGAAGAAATCGGGAGATACTACGTAAAATGATTATTGCAGTGGTATATCTTGGGAAGCAAGAGCAGGCCTTCCGTGGGCACAATGAGTCAGCTGATCGCCTTAATAAGGGCAATTACGTTGAATTGGTGGAGTCTTACTGTGAGGTAGACCCTGTGCTAGCTCAACATCTAGAATCAGCCACAGTTTTCAAAGGGACATCAAAAGCCATACAGAAAGACATCATTCATAGCATTGCAATGGTGATTAAGGCAGACATCGATCGCGAAATTAGTGCAGCTCCATTCATCGCCGTGCAAGCTGACGATACAACTGATGTGTCCTGCCAGTGTCATCCTTAGATATGTGAATGAGAAAGGGAATGTGCGCGAACGATTCTTAGGATTTGAGGATGTCAGTGCAGAAAGAGATGCCGCGGCTTTGACTGAAGTTGTAATGGGAACATTAAGAAAGTACAATCCGGAGGAGAAATTAATTTGTCAGACATATGATGGCGCCAGCGTCATGAGTGGGCAGCACGGAGGCATGAGGGCGAAAGTAAAAGCTCTTTGCCCTTATGCGCTCTTCATTCATTGTTATGCACATCGCTTAAATCTCGTGTTGGCACAAGGAAGTAAAGACATTCAAGACGCAAAACTCTTCGTCGCAGGGCTGGAGAGTTTCCACAACTTTTTCTCGAAGTCCGCTAAACGTACTGCTTTACTAACTGATGCTGGTGGAGGCTCGGCTACACGCTGGCACTTCAAAAGCAGAGCAGTGAATGCAGTGTATGAGGGTAGGGACACCCTGATTACTGCATTTGGCCAGATCATGACTGAAAGAGTCACCCCATTAATCAGAGCAAGTCACTTAAAGACAAACTGCATGGCTTCAAGTTCATGTTTCTTTTAAAAGTGTTCTTGAACATCTATCACCACACAGAGGTCCTATTCACCATCCTTCAAGAACACTTGACTTGCGTAAGTCGAACCACCAGATAGATGCCACCATAGCTGCTATCAAATCCCTGCGCTCTCAAACCAAGTTCCTGAGATTTATGAAGACACCACGACCACGATTGGGCATGAGGATCCCAGCAGAATCCGCTGTCGCAGGGGCTGGCAAGACTACGAGGAAGGCCTCAGTCATGAACAACATTCCGCCGATTTAAGCAAGTGATTCTTATCGGATTCTTTACTACAAGATCGTGGATGGTATCATCACTCAGATGACAGAAAGATTCAGTGATATGCAAAACCTCCAGTTTTTCCGTCTCCTTGACCCTGCAGCATTTACTGATTTTGCAAAACCCAACGGATTCCCAGCTACGGAACTGGAGAAGTTGTCGGATGTCTACCCCTTCTTTGATGTCCACAGGTTAAAGAATGAACTGCTTGTAGTTTATGAGAACACCACATTCCTCAAAAGGCCTAGTCAACTACTTGAGATGATCATACAGGATGACCTATCTGAAGGCCTGCCCGAGGTGACGAAACTCCTGAAGCTGATGTTGACCATTCCTGTTACTAGCGTCTCAGCTGAGAGGTCATTCTCGTGTTTAAAACGAGTAAAGACATACCTACGGAACACCTGCAAACAAGAGAGACTGACAGACCTGTCAATAATTTCTATGGAGTCATCAGTAATACGGGAGTTGAAGAGCAAAGGAACCTTTTATGATGCCGTCATTGACACATTCTCAGCACTGAAGGATAGGAGGGTTGACTTTCTGTATAGGTAGGTAGTTAATAGCAAGCTTTCCACCCACCCATTCCTGCTGTTCTATTTTGTTTTATATTATGTTGCTAATCTGTTCATATTGTACATATTTACAACAGTTGGTTGCATGGTTTTAGTATATAAATATTTATTTCCCACATTGTATTGGTATCATTAAACAGGGTATCTACGCTCGCAATAAGGGGATGTTTTGTGAAGAATTGCTCATGTCCTTCTGGAAAATAATTGACTGTTTGTAATAGTAAATCAGGCATGTTATATTTCCTTCATCGGTACCCCCATTTGGGAAAAACCAAAAAGACTGATTTGGAATAATTATTCACAACACACCAAAAAATCTGTCCGACTGCCTGCTGCCTACGATTTCGTTAATTATATCGTAGTGAATACATCTATCATAATTCACCTTCACCTATGTTGTTAAGGGTTGTTCTAGAATCTACATTGTTGTATGCATATCGTTTACTCTGTCTTGGTTGTTCAGGGATCGCTGTCCCATTAAATGTTAGTTTAATGTTTTGGTTTTCTTACGAAATAAACGAGTCACGCATTTGTGTGCTCAACATGAAAAATTGTCTCGTTCGATTTAATGCAATTTCCACAATATTATATTTATATGATTGGAAGATACATGTCGTTGAACCTGCACGCTGCATTACATTTAAGTAGAACGCACCATGAATGAACTTTACTTTATGAAGTTGAACTTTGTCAGCACGTTTGATTAAAAGTTTAGAAGCATTGCATTCTGCTGATACACTGTTAAGTGTCTAGTTTTTTTTAGTTACTATTATAATCTCTAACGGCGCCACCAAACGAGGCGTCACGCGAGTAGGCCTACGCTTTAGAAAATACATGCATGTGCGGGTGCACTGCGCGCGTTCATGAATGCGCGTTCATGTTTGCCTCCCTGGTGAGCTCGGCCAGGAACCGCTACTGCTTCATCTCAACATGATTCCCAGCAAGTTCAATATTAGTACAGGTGCATTTAGTACTCAAATAGTCCTTTATCCTAGTTTTAAACAGTTTTTATTTTTGGAATGCAGTAGTGTTGCTTTCGTCAACGAAAATTATGACTAAATATCGTCGTCAACGACCCTTTATCACGTGAGGAAAACAAGACGAGACGCAACGTAAATGCTGGTCATGTGACAATAACTATAATTAAATACATAATGCAATATTGTTGACGAATAAAAACGAGACTAAATGTGTTTTACAAAATAATACTCTGTGAAAATGTCTCTTCATTTTCGTTGACCAAAACTAGTCGAGAAAAATTGTTTATTTTATTTATTTCTGGGGCTGTATCAGGTTACGTTACTTCCTGAATCCCCGCTCGTCGCGGCACTATTTAGATTCACAAGACGCAGCTGTGGTGGTAGCGTTAATGACAACGTAAGGCCCTGTCCACACTAATCCGGGTAAATATAAAAACGTACATCTTGTAACTGAAGATACATAGTACATTGCATGTATGTACATTGCACAGAGAAATCATCATTTCCATTTCCCCTGCCATTTTTTTTTTTAGATGAGCGCAAGCTTGTGGCAGCATCATGGCAACCGAACGCCATCGTATCTGAAAGCCTCCGTCTACCCTGACCACACTACAACGCAAACCCAACGTTTTCATATTTATCCACCTCAGCAATCGTTTATGAAAAGTATCGTTTTCAGTGTCGGAATTTGCCGTTCTAATGTGGACGGAACATGTTTGGTTGGTAAAATAAATACGTTGTAAATTCATATCAGAGTGTCTTCCATGTCTGGAATGGATGTATTCTTGAGTCTATAAGGTAACAATAATATAATAATAAGATTATCTTGTTTGAATTGTGAAATGGGTTTGGCAAAAATAAAATGTTGGTTTTGTCAATACTACTAGGTAGCCTACTTACTATATTGACTGAGTTAAATAGAATTGCATTACAAAAAAGTGACCAATACAATCTGCTTTGACTAAAACTAGATAGTCATGGATATTTCTGACTAAAATAAGACTAAAATGCTCAGACTTTTAGTCGACTGAAACTTGACTAGACTGAAAAGAGTATGAACTAATAAAAACTAAAATGACAGCTTGAGAGAAAGACTAGACTAAAACTAAAATTAAAACAGGCCGCCAAAAACAACATTAGAATGCAGTCTAATTCAAGATGACTCTGCAGTTTATACCAGTATGTGGGTGCAGTTCATGATGGGTTAACTAATCCTCTCATACTCTACTCCATTGCATTGAACACCTTCACATCACATTACTACAGCACTTAAGTATTTAATAAAGTATTAATAAAGTATTGTTTAGCATACCCTAACATACATTGGCCGTTGCTAAACACTGTTAGCAACGCCCTAAGTCATTATAAAAGAACGACAGAAAAAAGATTTTCATTCCACCCATATAAAAACAGATTTTGCCCAAATAATATCACTACTTAACCGTCAAACCACTTTCCCAAAAGTACACTTTAGCACCTCATCAAACTCAACGCAAAACTCACTCAACGCCTCTTCTCACACTCCAACCAACAGAATTTGTATATTTTCAGGTGAAGGGGGTCCTCACATTTCAGGGGGTCAGTGCGGGAGAGGTTTGAACCAGCACCTTCCACACTAGCTGACTAATTGATCTCGCTTGAAATTGCAAATGAGTCATTCATGGAACCGCTGGCTGCTGTTCAGAGCGATTCGCCGCCACTCTTATCCATCTGCTGCAGGAGCTGATTAGCGTAGCATACATAGTGCTCGCACGGCTGGGCGTAGCATCGGGCTAACCCCCCCCCCCCCGGTGAGGGAGAACGTGAATGAATAGCTAATGCGTGGAAGGGAGGGGGGGCGATGTCTGCTTGTTTGTTTGTTTGACGTCTGTTTCTTTGTTTGGCGTCGCACGTGTCCGATGATGACAGAGGCGATTTCTGGAACGGCAAACGTTTACAGCGGCGTAAAATAGGGAGCCATGCGGATTGGAAGAAGCAAGCAAAGGAAAGTTTATGAGGTTTATTTGTCATGTTTACGAGCAGCAACGTAGCACGAAGAGAAATCGAATCTCGCCAGGTTCAGCGACCAGAGAGAGAGAGGGGGGGGAGGGAGAGAGAGGGGGGAGAGGGAGAGAAAGAAAGGGGGAGAGAGAGAGAGGGGGGAGGAGGGAGAGAGGGGAGGAAAGAGAGAGAGAGGGGGGGCGAGAGAGAAAGGGAGGGAGAGAGAGAGAGAGGGGGGGGGGCGAGAGAGAGAGGGAGGGAGAGAGAGAGAGAGGGGGCAAGAGAGAGAAAAAGAGGTATAGAGAGAGGGAGAGATAGAGAGAGAGAGGGGGGCAGAGGGAGGGGGTTGGAGAGAGAGAGGGGGGGCGAGAGGGAGAGAGCGAGAGAGAGAGAGAGAGAGAGAGAGGGGGGGGGGCGAGAGAGGGAGGGAGAGAGAGGGGGCGCGAGAGGGAGAGAGGGAGGGTGGAAGAGAGAGAGAGGGGGGAGAGAGAGAGGGAGAGAGAGAGAGAGAGAGAGAGAGTGGGGGGTGAGAAAGGAGAGAGGGGGGAGAGAGACGTTTCGTGGGGTAGTAGAGGGGAGGTTGGCATCATTAGGACAGGGTTGTGGGGGCCAGGTGGGTGCTGGGGTGATTCACGAGTGATCAAAGGCCAATGAAGTGAAGGTTCTCCGCTGGGTAGACCATGTCTATCTCAACGCCAGGATTGGAAAGGAGAAACATCCACAGGGTCGGCACATTGAGGTGTGTGTACCCACTGTGTTGGTGAAAGAGCTGGCTATCATCATAAATTGTATCACTTTATCTAATTATACTCTTCACACGCAATCAGAAATTGCTGGGTGTCTTCGGATAAGTTCTGCATTCATACCACGTTGTTCTAACCAGTGGTCCACTGAAAGCGCTTTATAATATTCACATTCATCCATTCATGCACACATTCACCCAATTCATACGCACATATACCCAATTCATGCCCACATTCACACAATTCATACGCATATTCCAAACCACATTCACCCATTCATCAAAACAATCACCCATTCATATGCACATTCCCACACCGACGGCGGAGTCGACCCCTCAGGGCGACAGCCAGCTGGTCAGGAGCAGTCAGGGTGAGGCGTCTCGCTCAGGGACACCTCTGCACCCGGAGGAGGGGCCGGGGATCGAACCAGCTCTACCTCCTGAGCGAAATGCCCAGTCCGACAGAACACACTCCACGCATCCGGTCCTCTGTGTTTGTGCTGCTCGTGTTGATACTGTCTCTGTTTCCCTGGAAACAGATCACAGATAAAGGTCTGTTTGGCTAGGGGACCGGGTCGCTATTTACATCGCGCAAAATATTCATTATTCGTCAGCAATATCAGATACTTAAAGATGGATCGTCGGAAAGAGAAATGTGTCTTCTGCCGATGGATTGATATTCCGCCGTGGAACCGGTCGGCTGTCATTAGAACTGAGATCGTAACAGTTTGAAGTATTACAGGTGACAGGAATATTGCTTTTTAAACCCACCCCTAGAACCCAGAGAGAGACAAGATCAACTATTTTCACCCCCCCCCCGCCCCCTCCCCCCCGCCGTCTCTCTCAGAGTTAGATTAAGTTAGAAATGGAACGACATATCAAAAATAGATTTGTCCAATAAGTTCGAAATAAAAACAGCAACTATAAAAAAAAATGTACAATTCAAGTTGTAAACATTAGTCCTACTATGAAGATACTTTTGCTTCGGTAGGGTTTTGATTGCCTCTGTCTGTCACTCACACCAGCTACTATTTCGTATTCAGTTTATAAAGCTGAAGCCCAGCCTTCTCCGGTCCAATCGTCCAATGGGCGACATCATTGAACACAAACGGCAACTCATGGCTGGTGAGATTTGTATTATTTAAATTGTCAGAGATATCTATGCACATCTATATCTGTACTATACAATGTCAAAGTGTGAAGTATAGAGATAAATCTATCTCTATACTTGACATATTCAGAGATATCCATCTATTTCTATACTTTACATTGTCAGAGATTTACATCTATATCTGTACTTGACATTGGCAGGGATATATATCTATGAATATCTGTACTTTATATTATCTTAATACTTTATATTGTCATCTATATTTATACTTTACATTGTATTTATACTTTACCTTGAGATATATCTACTTCTCTATGTGGTATATCTATATCTCCACTTTACATTTTCAGAGATATATATCTATGCAAATCTATACATCTATACTTACACAGATCTACGTTGCGATCCAGCCCCTCCTCTCCTCCCCTCCTCCCTACAGCTAGCCGCTATTAGCATATAACCTTTGGAAATGTCACCACTGCAGCCTGGCTCCCGGTTCGAGATAAGCTCAGTCTTCCAATGGTCTAATGGTCCGCTCCGTGCACTACTGGCCCTCGCTGGTGCACGGCCCTCACACACTCACACAAACCCCACACCTCACTCCTATCCCTCCCTCTCTCCTTCTCCTCATCTCCCCTCCCTTCCTCCTCAACTTCTGTCACTCCCATCCCTTCCTCACTCCCTTCCAATCCCTGCCTCGCTCCCTTCCTTTCTCGCCTCCATTCCTCCCTCCCCTTCCCTACTTCCATCCCTCCCTCACTCCCTCTCTCTCTCCTCCCAACCCTCCCTCCCTCTCTCCCATCCCTCCCTCCCATCCTCCTCTCCATCCCTCCCTCCCTAACCTCCCTTTCTCCCCACCTCCCCTCACTCCTTCCCCTCCCTCCTTCCCCTCCCTTTCTCACTCGCCCCCATCCCTCTCTGCCATCCCTCCTTCCCTCTCTCCTCTCCATACCTCCCTCCCTCTCTCCTTTCCCTTGCTCCCTCCCTCCTCCCCTCCCTCTTTTCTATCCCTCCTTCCCTCCTTACCTCCCTCCCTCCCTCTCTCCTCTCCCTGCCTCCCTCTCTCACTATCCACACTTTTACCGTTTGACTGGGGCGAACGGAAATGTGATCTTGATTCTAGGAAGAGAGGGTTCTTCTCTGGGGTGTTTAATACCACACGGTGATTAATTATAGCAAACTCTTCGAGTTCCATCCCTCGAAAAGAGGAGGCCGCTTCCTAGGATTAGGAGGGGGAAGACGATTCAATTAATTGAGTCCCACTGGTTGACGATTGGTTGCGGTTTCAGTAATAGAGCGGCAGTGTCGCGCCGATTATGGGAACTCTGAATCCTCCCTCCCTCCCTGCCATCCCTCCTTCTCCTCACTATCTCTCCCTCCCATCCCTCCTTTTCCTCACCTCCCTCCATCCTTCCTCCCCTGACTCCCCTCCTCTCTCCCCTTCCTCCCTCCATTCCTCAATACAGCTTTATTAAGGATAAAACTAGCAGCAGCCCCAGAGCCAATGCTGACTCTGAAAGCAGAATTAACAATATTTTGTGCAAAGCATAGAATATCTGAATCTGGAAGAAGAGGCGACGGGGCTTTTTGCCTTGACTGGCCTGGGGCCAAACAGGGCCCTTAGGTTGTATCAGCTCTCAAAGATAGCTAAAAGGTTGCTTGTTGGATCCCCGGCTACTCTTAGCTGAGTGTGGAGATGTCCCTGAGCAAAACGCCTCACCCTGACTTCTCCTCATCAGCTGGCTGTCGCCCTGGGGGGTTGAATGTGGGAATATGTGCATGAATGGTTGAATGTGTGTATGTTTGGGTGAATGTGTGTATGAATGTAGGAATGGCTGAATGCGAGTATGAATGGCTGAATCTGTTCATGATTAGAATTAGATTACACTCAACTTTGCACAAGTAGGGACAACCAGTAAAACGAAATACATGAATGGGTGAATGAATGTATTGATCGGGGAATGTGCGTATGTATGTGTGTATGAATGGGTGGATGACTGGGTGAATGTGAGTCTGAATGGGTGAATGTTAGAACTGATTTTCCGACCATTCAGAAGAACTAGGGCCCTATTTTAACGGTCTGAAACGCAAGCACCAAGCGCAAGTAGCTTTGTGGGCGGTTCTATGGCGATGTTGCTATTTTACAGGCGCATACATGACTCTTGCGCCCAGCACAAATCTAAAAAGGGTTGGTCTGAAGTAGCCTTATCAACCGTAGATGTGGTTTGGTCAAAACGTGCAATAAACCAATGACAATGCCATCTCCCATCCCCTTTTAAGAGCCATGAGCGTATTTGAATCTGACAAGTTGATATTATGACACGTTTGAAGCCTCCGATGAGACAGATGCATGACCACATAATGCATAATTACTGCATTCAAATGGCTCAGTTTATATATATATGGCCTAATTCACACATGGACTTCCACAGTCCTGAAATACATTTCGGCAAGGAAAAATTAACACACATGTGATATGCGGTAACTGTGGTTCTATTTAATGATACACGCAATACATTAACAAACGTCGTTTCTTACCAGTATTGTATGCATTATCGTTATCGACTTGTGTTCCTAACATGCATGTGTCCCCCCGTTAATATACATTGCCATGGACTGTATTATGCGGTATGTGTTTAGTTTGCGTGTGTTTAACAGATGGACGCACACACGCGCGCCCGCATTCATTAATTATTTTACACATACACACGCGCGTGTGTAAGTACACGCGCAAAAGTTATGGGCTTGTACACGATGTCTGAGTGAAGAAAATATGTGTTTGCTGTACGCTGTTTAATTTGATTTAAAAGTACAACTTATTATCGCTGTATCAGCTGTTCTTTCCCAACTAATTTACCAAGAATGTGTGGTTAGGTAGATGAGAGAAGCAAAGTGTATGCGCGAGGTGCACAAGCAACATTATGCATGCGCCCTTAAAATAGCATCTGAACAACGCGCCACTGACATTAAACCAGGTATATCCCGGTTTGTGGCGCAATTGTTTTCGGAAACTGCAAAATAGCACCAGGGAACGTTTGCGCTAGAACACGCCTCCATCTCCATCTCTGCGCCAGTTGCAAACTAGCAATGACACATGCGTGTCATTACTAGCAATGACACATGCGTGTCATTGCTAGTCTTGCTAATCTTCCTATCTTGTCCGGAAAGAATTCCAGCCGAAGTACTCCTAGAGACAATGAATTCCTTACGAGAAATTCCCAGAGTCCTAGGCCAAAGCTAGCACCTCAAACCAACCCGTCAACTTTAAACCTGGCTGCTGCCTCTCTGATCCAAAAGAGGCTAATCTGTGTGACTAAAGAGCATCTCAAAGACCAATTTGTTTGCTCAGAGATGAATTACCTCCAAAGCTCTGCGCTCGAAGACTGGAAGGGGAGGTATCGGCCATTTTAATTAGACCGGACCAGAAAGGCTTTATGAAAGATGGACATACCTAGATTGTAAATCAAACTTTTTGTATGCCTTATTCAAAGCGCAATGTCAAAGCTAACATCAGGAGCGCGTGTTTATGGTACCAACACCGGTTCTGACCAGTTTCTGCTTTTACACATAGATGCATGTAGGCAAACACACACGTATGCATGCAGACACACACACACACACACACACACACACACACACACACACACACACACACACACACACACACACACACACACACACACACACACACACACGTAGGCATGCAGGCACACACACACGTATGCATGCAGACACACACACACACACACACACACACACACACACACACACACACACACACACACACACACAAAAAAACAAAACACAGACAGTTTTTCACGTGGCCTTTTGTGTCTGATTCACACCAAATCGAAATCCACTAAAAACGTGTGAGATTTCCTCTCTATTGTTACTCCTTCTCGCCTGCAGCTGTGTGTGTGTGTGCGTGTGTGTGTGTTTGTATGTGTGTGGTTGTGGGTGCATGTGTTTGTGTGGGTGTGCATGCATGCGTGTGTGAGCGTGCGTGTGCGTGCATGCAGGGTTGAATACACGGCGGCAACACCTTCATGAGCTGTGAAAAAGGAAAAAAAAAGAAGAAATGTCACCAATAAGCCGACAATCTGATGCCTCTGCATGCCCGCCTGCCTTCCTACCTGGTCTGGCCTTCATCTCACTCCTCCTCTTCCTCCTCCTTCTCCACCTCCCCTTCTTCAATTCTTCTCTCCCCTCCTCCTCCTCTTTCTCCTCCTCTCCTCTCTCTCCTCCTCCTCTCACTCATTCTCTTCTTCCTCCTCCTCCTTCATCTTCTTCATCATCTCCCTCCTTCTCTTCCTTATCTCCTCCTTTCCCCTTCTCCTCCTCTTCCTTCTCCTCTTCTCCTCCACCTTCTCTTCCTCAACTCCTCCTCCTCCTCACCTCCTTCTCCTCCTCCAGACCCTCGTCTTCCTCCTCCCTTAAGAGGGGAGGGATGGAGATAGTGAGGGAGCTGGGTGAGTGTGTGAGAGAGAGAGAGGGAGAGAGAGAGAGAGAGAGAGAGAGAGAGAGAGAGAGCTAGAGTGAAAGTGCGTACGAGAGAGATAGAGAGGGAGAGAGAGAGAGAGAGAGAAAGAGAGAGAGAGAGTGGGGGTAAAAGCAAACACAGCCTTTGAGGTAATGGGCGGACTGGTTGTTCACAAGTTCGGGTTGCAGAGAAGAAACAGAATAAAAGTCAACGGAGGCAAAGAGAGAATAAACAACGATGGACTCTGTTGAAGACAGCAGAGCAACGGATGAAAGGAATGGACGCAGACGCAAGGCACGTAACGCCATGCACATGTGGCTGTGTGCGTGTTTGTGTTTTTTTTTGTTTGTTTGTGTGTATGTGTTTGTGTGTGTGCGTCTGTGTGTTTCAGTACGTGTATGTGCTTGTGTCTCAATGTGTGTGTTTGTGTGTTTTTTCTCTCCTCCTCCCCCCCTCCTCCTCCGCTCCCCCCCTTCTCTTCCTCCTCCTCCTCTCCCCCCTCCTCCTCCCCCCCTACTCCTCTTCCCCCTCTCCTCCTCCCTCCCCCCCTCCTCCCTGTATTCAGTAGCGGGATGGGAGTTGCATTGCGGTCGTTGCGTTTGTAGACTTGAAGTAAAACCATGCAACTCCCTGCAACAAATCCTGCTTTTTGAACACACACACGCACACACACACACATACACACACACACTCACACACACACAAACACAGAGGGAGGGATGGGGGGGAAGGGGGGGAGAGGGATGGGAGGTTGAGGGCGGGGGATGGGAGGAAGTAAGGAAGGGAGGTGAGGGATAGGAGGTTAGGAGGGGGGAGGAGAGGTTAGGGGGGGGGGAGGGATGGGATCTCGCTCAGGGACACCTCGACACCTCGACACAAAGCTAGGAGAAGCCGGGGATTGAACTAGCAGCCTTCAGGTCACAAGGAAACCGGCTCTACCTCTTTTAGTCTAGGTGCTGAGAAAGTTTTGTATGCGCTTCATTTAGCGGAGAATATCTCAACTGTTATAGACTAATATGACCCCAGTGAACAACGTGGGATGTGTGAAAAGATCTGTATTCGGGACGAAAGTCCTGAAATTGACCACAATAGGTGACACTAGTATCACACAAGGGAATGGGATTTTTTTTTCCTTTATAGATATCTTCATACATTTCTACCAGATTAATCTTCATACTAACAGAAATATTTTTTGTCACTTTGTCTAAAAAATTCAATAAAATATGCAAATTAGGCAATTAGGCACCTAATGAGTTATTGCCTCATTTGCATATTTTATTAATTATTTTTAATTTAATTTTGTCACACATCCCATGTTGTACACTGGGGTCATATTAGTCTATAACGGTTGAGATATTGTCCGCTAAATGAAGCGCTTACAAAACTTTCTCAGCAACCAGACTATTTATGCCATAAAAGCTCCAACTCATTACAAAGCAACACAACACTAAAGCATCTGTTGTTGTTGATGGCTTGTTGCTGTTGTTGTTGTTGATGTTGTTGACAGCACTGAAAAACTCTTCTCCTTTGTGACACAAAAAAAATAAACAGCAATGGATGTTTCACCGTTAAGAGAGGAGAGAGAAACACACGAAGACAACGGGGACAGAGAGCCATCAATCAACCTTTTGAGGACCTGGGTGAACACACACAACAGGGCCCCGTTTCCCGATATCGATGGATCTTCGCTCGTAAGATGGTTCGAAAGAGGGAGCTTTCGAACCATCGATAATTTCTTTGGAGCGTTTCCCGAAACTCCTCTTAACGTGAACGCGCATTCGCTGCACTCAAGACGATTTTAGGATTGTACCTGTCCACTGACATGGTGCTGAAACGGGCTATGACGCAGGGGGAGACGCAGGAATGTCGGAGGAAAATGGGGTTAAAAAGGGTTAAAATATCTCCCCATCAAGGCCAACCGCAGAGTAGCCTACGAAAAGAATAGATTGCAATAATATGAATGCTAAAGATATTAAAACACAATTGATTAAGCCTAGGCCGACATATATAGCAGTCCTAATCCTGAGCGCACGATCGGGAGGTGGAAGTTGCGCTTTAGATGCCTTCACAAGTCCAGCGGAGGGCTCCAGTTTTCGCCGGCCAAGTCATGCGCTGTGATATGTGTGACAGCTATGTTGCACAACATTGCAGCTAAGGCTGGGGTAGCTTTGGTTGAACCGGAGGACATTGAGGACGATGACGACGAGGAAGATCGGTGTGAGGACGGCCTCCCTCATAACTACGCGGCTGGTTTTCATGCACGTCGAAGAGTGATTGAGACTTTTTTTTAACCCCCTCCACCCTCCCACATGTCACTAAACATTCCCGTCAACGTGACCAATCCCCACCATATTCCAGCCTTTTGCCTGCTCCTTTGCTTGTTTTTTATAAAAAAATATAATATTTATTTTTATAATTTTTTTATTTGTAATTTTTTTTTACATTATTTTATGCTACGTTTTATGAGTAGCCTATGTCAGTCTGCACAAATCCCCCCCACTTTCTCTCACACATTTTAAGTGCCCTGCCTGCTCAAACATTTCCTGGACTGTCTCTCTCAAACTAAGAACATGATGGCCCACATTAGGCTCAGACGCACGTGATACACCATTACCAATGTGTTATAATAAAACGCATCCAATACTAGGAATGTCCGCTGGCTACACCACTGAGGCTATAGTAGGCTAACGAGGCTCTTAGCGTCCTACGAGTACCCTGGAGCACTCGTTAGCTACTCGTGACTCGTGAGCGTTTTTAAGACGTTCGTTACCAAAGATGCTTTCGGGAAACGGTGGGAAAACTGTACGATGCTCTTACGACCCACTCTGCGATCCACTTAGGCTAAAGATGCTTTCGGGAAACAGGGCCCAGATACACTCATACACACACTAGACACACACACACCCTTAACCACACACTCACATACACACCCACACTAGACACACTGTGGCAACCCTGATCGTCGGCGGCTGAGTTTGTCAAGGGAGACGCACACACAAGGGTTGCGGGTCAATGACTTTAATTCGTGCCTCACGTGGAAAAGAAGGTAAAACAAAAGTCAACATAAGTTCATCCTCTCAGGGGGGACAATGGGCCGTCTGCGGGGCGGGTCCGGCTGCGAGGTCGGCGTCTCTAGTGCTCCGTCTTCTCCCACTCAGTCCTGGGGGGGGGGAAGCGTATTGGCGTTGGTCTGCGTTTGTGCGATCTCTTCCTACCGCGTCTCTCCATGTCAGCCGTGCCCCCGTCTGGTGTGTGCTCGGTCCTTAAGAGCCGTCTCCCTCCCCCAGGTGATCCCAATGTCCGAGTTTGCCGGGTGCTCTTGATGCGCACTCCTGCGCCGCCGCGCTGAATAGCACATCCCTCCTAGGAGTACCTGTCCACGGAGAGGGCGATGTCCCCGGTGCTGGCGTAGTTCGACTCCCCCAGTTGGATCGGGGTTGCCACAACACACTCAAAAACACACATACCCCTAAGCCACACAGAAATCACACTAACACACATACCCCTAAGCCACACAGAAATCACACTAACACACACACACACACACACACAAACCCACAATATACATACCCACGCACTCAAACAACAACACTGATACCCACACTATACACACACACACTCACAAAAACACACAAAAAATGACCACTTACACACGCACGGACCCTAACCCCCCCTGCCTGACACACAGACACACAACCAAAAGATTGACTAAAGAGCAGGTTGCCGGGGAAATTGCCAAATTTCAGGGAAAGCGAAAATAATGATAGGCCGGTTGTTTTCCAGGATATTTGTTGCCGCGGCAATCTCGCCAAAACAAAGCTTACTTAAGTTAGCCGCATAGCCAGCGCGCAACTTTCCTCCTCCTGCTTTAATGTCCAAGTTTGGCTTTTTCTTTACCACTCAGCAGAGTGTGAATAAAAACAATTTGATAGAGAATAACAAGAATAATATTCAAATTGCCGTCCAAGTATTTTTCCATTTTGGGTAAACCTGCAAACATATCGGAGCTGCGTTGGCAAAATGAACCGATTGGCCTGTTTAAAATACCTTCGCTCAGGCACTTCCTCTCTCTCTCTGTCTCTCTATGTGTGTCTCTCGCTCTTCTCTCTCTCTCTCCCTTCTATCTCTCTTCCTGTGTCATTCTCTGTCTCCCTCTTTCTTTATTTTGTGCTCTCTCTCTCTCTTCTCCCGCTCCCTCCCTCTCTCTCTCCTTCTCCCCCCTCCCTCCCCCCCTTCTCTCTCTCTGTCTCTCTCTCTCCCTCTTCTCCCCCTCCCTTCCTCTCTCTCTCCCTCTCTCTCTGTATCTCTTCTCCCCCTCTCTCTCTCTCTCTCCCTCTCTCTCTCTCTCTCTCTCTCTCTCTCAACCTCTGCAACTATCAGCAGCATGGTACCCAACATGAAGAAATAGGCTCATTCAGACACCTAATAGAACTCAAATTAGAAGGCATGCTTGACTCTTACGCTCAAACATCCACTTGAAAACCAATTCATTTGTGCATCGTTAAAAAAGCTCATGGACCCCCCCCACGATCTCAGTGGGGGGGGTCCACTATTCCAACGCCCACCCCTATCATTCATCTTTGGATGAAGCTGAGGACAGCTAGAGGCGGGTGGGATGATGGCTGAGGAGGAGGGAAAAGAAATGAAGGAACGGCGGAATACTCTACCTGATTGGCCGCAGAGGTGCGAAGATCAGATCAGCCTAGGGGGGGGGAGATGTTTGGGTTGGTGTTGTCATGGGTTGACGCTAAAGTGTAATAGTCGTCGGATCTGGATCTACCAGGATGTCGTTAAGAAGGAGTCAGGGGGTCAAGGGTACTCCTTCTACGTCACAGGTGGGGGCGAAGGATGGAACCAACAGGCTTTTGATCCTAACTTCCCCTAACTGTCTGCTCCTCTCCCTCTCTCTTCCCCCCTCTCTCTCTCTCCCTCCCTTCCCTCTTTCTCTCCCTCCCTCCCTCGCTCCCCCTCTCTCGCTCCCCCTCTCTTGCTCCCCCTCTCTCGCTCCCCCCTCCCTCCCTCCCCTCTTTCTCTCTCCCTCCCTCCCTCCCCTCTTTCTCACTGTCTTTCTCCCTCCCTCCCTCCCCTCTTTCTCACCGTCTTTCTCCCTCCCTCTAAGATATGTTTCAGCTATTTCTTCTCCTTGTTTTCCCGAGTAAAATTTGAAGCACCTTTTTTTTTATATAACATTTTCTGAGAGACCCCTACCGTGCTCCAAAGTGTCCCTAAGGGTCTGCGGACCACCATTTGAGAACCACTCCCCTAACCAGTCACTCTGCCTTCCCAAAAGTATAGTTATTATGACTCCGGTCCGGCGAATGGAACGCAGACACTTACCGGAGCGTCGAGTAAGACCGGGAAAACAAAGTGAAAAATAACGACCGCCACTTTCCGTTTATCGTCTGTTAAGGGAAGTGGAAGTCATTCCCACCGCTGGCTTGACCTGTGCCATTTGAACAACCACTTCACTCATACATTAGAAACTCCGCCTCACACCAAACATTCACACACCATCTTAAGGGCTGGCTTTTGACCATACAAAAATGTGAGCACCTCTCATAATACATTAATGTTTGTCTGCCTCTATACTTTAGCTGTCCTGTAGTTAGATGGATAGTTGGTACCTTATTGATCCCATAAGGGTTGTACGGCTGTATGTGACGGGGCGCATAGCTACCGTCACGGTAGCGATACGCAACCCACGACACGAGACTGAGTGCAAATGTCGCCTGTGTGTGTTTGTCTTGTTTGACCATGTATTCCGTTACCTTCATACTGTTTTAAAATCATTTATTAACATGTCATTATCACACGCTCTACCGCAGTTAAACAATCTTGCAAGTACCTCATTACAAACTCTTCTGTTTAATACCACTTACCATTAACGTCACCAGTTCTGTCTGCAATAACACTCAAACAAGTATGTCGTTGTTCAATTCCAGTTGTTTTCATTTCTGTTTAAAGTTACTGTTAACGCAGAGTAAATGCTAGTCCTTACCAGCGTATCGTTCATTCTGTTACCCCCGAGGCCCCCGCGCCCACCCCAGCTTTCTCAATTCGCGTTACTTGTGCCGTGCTCGTGTGCTCGCCTCGGACTCGTTGAACGTCATCAGTCGGCTGCCAGAGCACTGTTCCAATTCGGAAGTACGCATCAAGCGAGTACTGTCGTAAACCGGGAAGTGTTCTTGATGCGTACCTCGATCTCGACGTTTCAACCGAGCATGCATCGGAGGTGGCTCGTGTGTACTTGCAACGGCTATTAGGATCACAGGAATGCATTCGCACTCGCCGCAGTTACGGATGGCGGAACAATATGAGAAGACGCACAACTGTAGCTTAAGTTACTCTTAACTTTATAATATATTTATATATATATAATATAATTAATACTTAATAATATAAGAATAATATATAAATATATATATATAAAGTTGTGTGTGTATAGATTATATCACATGACAGGACACGCATATCTTTGTCATTTTTTATTCATCAGAATATTTACATACTATTTGAAATGAAAGAGGCTGGGATTTTGTTTTATATCATTTTTTTATATTGTTTCAGTAGTATATGCCTAAATGAGGCCGTAGCACAGTTAAACGGCGAGCATAGGTGGGTGACGTCATTCGAGTCCGCTGCTGATTCCAATTGCAGGTACGTACTCGCGTGCCCGCAAGTCTGTGCTTGACGTACTACTGAATTGCCAAGTACGTAACTTGCAAGTCATCGCGTCCGAGTACGCCGTTCTAGGAATTGAGAAAGAAACGGCATGACAGGTTCCGCCGTCAACGGGGTTTTTAAATTGACGTCATAACTTCCGGGTAAACCGGAAGTCACCCCGATTTGTTGTAATTATTTTTATTGCTGTTTTTGTACATTTTGGCTTTGCCAAAATCAAGCAATAGTACACGGCTTACCGTTCTAGGTAATTTTACTTGTAACACCCCTGTCTCACGTGTATATTGGTATGCGCCAATTAGTAGGGGAGGGAGAGGGCCTATTTAGGCTGACGCTCTCAGTGGTTGGGGAGAGCTGATGGTGAAAGGACATATGTCTGATTATTGCTCTCATAAGTGACTTGTTTAAAGGTCTGGTATGCTGAAGTTTGAATGGAATATTTTTGTGACCCTCCAGCCCATTCATTTTGTTTAGCCAAAAGTATTTTCTTTTTGTTGATTTTTGTTTTATTTTTATTGCCTTATGGGCCTTAAATTAGGGAAAATAAAAGATCCCATCTTTTTATATACTTCTCGTCTGCTCCTGGGTTATTTCCACCTAGTTCAAGACGCTCCAACACATCTACCCATGACACTTTGGTGGCAGTGGTTTCCGGGTACCAGTAGTCACGAGCGGCACTCAGCAAGCCAAGATGGAGGATAAAGACGGAGGGACGGCACCCCCTAGAGATGGCTCAGCGACGCGGACCAGGCCAAAAGCAGTGACATCCAAGCCTTCCACTCCAGTGGCAGAAGTCCGGACAGATCGCCTAGAGAGGATCGTGAAGTCGGTGGTCGAGTATCAGAGGCGTCAACATGACCAGGCGGAGGCGGAGATCTTTCGTCAGGACCAGAGGTGGAAAGCCATGGAGCATCAGTTCCAGCTGCTTCAGAGGTTGGCGAGAGAGCCAGCGACGACGCAGGCAACAGGGCACTAGGGCTGTACGGTATGGACTAAAATGTGTATCACGGTATGATTTGAGGAATAGACGGTAACGGTATTATCACGTATGTTAATTGTATCTTCTAATTTCGATAAATGCACTCTGAAGGGGTAAAATACTGGAAAGGCAGCAAATGCATAAAAACATTAAAATCTTTTCTCAAGTTACTTCCATCTCTGAAAACACTAATGTTTAATAGTATGGATTGTTTATTCCACTTGCTTGCGGACCTTGCCGTATAGTTTTGCATCTCAATTTGCACCTTCATACTTGCGCAATAGCATACTGCCTGAGAAGGCAGTATCGCTGTCAATCTGTCCCTGGGAAAAGTAACGTGGTGTCGAATTGAAAAAGGAACTATGTTTCGTTACCATATTTTCAGTAGTTGCTCGTAACTTTACTTTTTACATGAAAAAGTAGTTAGGGAAATGTATTAACGCATTACTTACTTTGTGACGCGTTACACACAACATTGTCTACCGGTCCCACCGGTCCCGAGG
Organism: Gadus chalcogrammus; assembly: GCF_026213295.1. Taxonomy (NCBI): domain Eukaryota; kingdom Metazoa; phylum Chordata; class Actinopteri; order Gadiformes; family Gadidae; genus Gadus; species Gadus chalcogrammus. The sequence goes on from NC_079418.1 coordinate 5,677,209, forward strand.
TAACATCAAAATCCATACCGTAGCGCAAATTCACACCGGTATACCTTCAGCACCGTTTATACCGTACACCCCTACAGGGCACCCACTTGCTGATCTGCAGCACGTGCCCCCCGCCCAGCTCCCGCCCATCTACAGCCTCGGATCCACTCTCCAACGTGCCCTTTCTGGATATACCAACTCCTCTCCCATGTCCAGGGCAGCAACCAGCGCCCGGGATCCACAGCTCGCTGAACTCCACTTCTCATGGCCTTGCCACCTCTCCAAATTTTGGAAGCTCCTTTGGAAGAGCACGAAGATATTGAACATTACCTGACCACCTTTGAAAGACTCGCGACAGCGTGTCAGTGGCCCCTGGAGACTTGGGTATTGTACCTCGTGCCCTTGTTGAAAGGAAAAGCCAGAACTGCCTGTGTGGCAATGACTTTTGATGACAGCCAGGATTAGTAAGTTCAACATTAAAGCAGAGACTTACCGCCGACGTTTCCGTACGAAGACCATTTTGGAGGATGAGACGGCGAAAGAGTTGCAGGCTCGGCTAAAGGACTTGTTCGGAAAATGGATTATTCCTGAGATACTGACCATGGACCCGATTTGCTACCAGATGGTGCTGGAACAGTTCCTGGGCATGCTGAACAGCGACCTGCAGGTGTGGGTGAGAGAACACACCCCTCGCTCATCAGCTGAAGCAGCAGACCTGGTGGAAACCTTGTTGACCGCCAGGCCTTCCAGAAGGAAGTACTTCTTGGGCCCACCACAACATGACTGGAGAAGACCATACCAAGCCGCCCAGCAAGAGCCGGAAAAGAAATCTACTGGTAAGTCTGTGGGTGATAGTGGTCGTGTGGTTAAGCCTTCATTTAGCCCCAATAGCACCAGTGTTAGCTCCACTTCAGCTAGAACACCTAGAGGCATTATTTGTCATGGTTGTGGTCAACAAGGTCACATTAGGCCCAATTGTACGGCAAAGAAAATGTCTGATTCTAGACTGTGTTACCTACCTGGCCCTAGCAAGCACACGCATTGTACTTCCTCTGGCGTGATTGTCCCAGTGAAAGTGAAGGGAAAGACTTTTAAAGCTTTAGTTGTTTCAGGAAGCAGTCAATCTTTTATCCTCAAGTCTTGTTTAAAGTCTGATTTACAACCACGGGGCAAAATTTAGGTCCGCTGCATCCATGGTGACAAGTCTGAGCACCAGACCAGCGAGGCTCTCTTTGAGATTGGAGGCAAAAAGTATCTGTTAACCTTGGGGGTTTTAGATAAATGTCCACATCCCGTGATTCTAGGCCAGGATGTGCCAGTTCTTATTGAGCTACTTCAGACTGTTAACACAGTGAATGCATATGTGACAACTAGAGCTCAGGCTAGAGAGAAACCAAATGATTTGTGGTTACCATATGACTGTTGCCCTGGTGGCAAAGTTAAGAAGTCCAAGGCGGAGAGACACAGAGAAAAAGTGACAGGTACCGCATTGCAGGAAAGTAGGTCCTCCCCACCACTAGAGGACAATGAAGCGTTGGTCGAGGATTTTGCATAGCTACAACTAGAGGATACTACACTTAGTTCCTGCTTCTCCACTGTCAAAAACCCAGATGAGGCTAGGGAAGCAATGGAAGAGGGTAATAAATGTTTTGTCAGGAATAACGAGAAGCTTTACAGAGTGACTGCAGAAACCGAGCAGTTGGTAGTTCCTGAAGTTCTCCGGGCCAAAGTTCTAGATCTTGGTCATAGTATTCCTTGGGAAGGCCATCTAGGCAAGGAAAAGACAGAGAACAGGATCCTGAACCGATTTTACTGGCCAGGGTTCCAGAAGGATATTGCTGAATACTACAGGTCTTGTCCAGAATGCCAACTGTCAGCTCGCTCCAAAAGAGGGTTAAAAGCTCCCCTGATTAGCCTTCCCATTATTGATGTTCCATTCAGTCGCATTGCCATGGATGTGGTAGGTCCCTTGGAGAGAAGTAGGGCAGGCCACCGCTACATTCTAGTCATTTGCGACTATGCAACACGGTACCCATAGGCATTTCCCCTCAGAAACACCAAAGCTAGACAAGTTGCCAACTGTTTAATCTAGCTTTTCTCCCGGGTGGGGGTCCCGGAAGAGATCCTAACAGATCAGGGTAGTAACTTTACCAGCAAGTCACTGAGACAGGTATACTCCCTGTTAGGAATCCGGTTATCAAAACCACACCCTATCACCCGCAGACTGACGGCTTGGTCGAGAGGTTTAACCAGACCTAGAAGTCGATGCTGCGGAAGTTTGAGTCTGAGTCAGGAACTAACTGGGATCAGTGGCTCCCATATCTGCTATTCTCCTACAGAGAAGTACCGCAGGCATCCACCGGGTTCTCCCCCTTCGAGCTCCTGTATGGACGGGAGGTGAGAGGCCTGCTTGACATCCTCCGCGAGAGCTGGGAGGGGGACGCCTCTCATCAGCCAACCAACCTGGCGGGCTATGTCATCAGGATGCGGGAGAAGCTGGACCAGCTGAGCTCCATGGCCCACGAACAACTGGCCAAGGCCCAGACACGGCAGAAGAAATGGTACGACCGGACAGCACGTAGCCGCACCTTCATGTCCGGACAGAAGGTGTTGCTGTTGTTGCCGTCATCCGAGAGCAGTCTGCTGGCGAAGTGGCAAGGTCCGTTCGAGGTGCTTCGTCGAGTTGGTGAGGTGACCTATGAAATTGCCACGCCAGGCAGACGCCACTCGAAACAGACTTTACATGTCAATCTGCTGAAATAATGGAGAGACCGACCATCATCTGACATCCAAGACCAATTGTGGGCGCGGACCGTAAAAGAGGAAGAGGAGCCATCAGAGCAGTTCTTTCCTACTGCAGGCAGTGAATCGACCTAGCCCTCCGTCACCCATCTGACACCTGAACAGCAGGAGGACCTGCTGAACATCATCCCCCGAGGCCTGTTCAGAGACCTGCCAGGACGAACCGATGTCATTATCCGCCTGACAGCTCCAGGTCCCATCCGGCAGACCAACACCAGGGTTCTAGCGCGACTGATCCCCGCGCTAAAACAGGAAGTGATGGCGCTGCTGGAAATTGGGGTGATCGAGCCGTCGCACAGCGAGTGGTGCAGTCCCGTGGTCCTTGTGCCCAAAAAGGACGGGGAGCTCTTCTGTGTCGACTACTCTAAGCTGAATAACATCTCTGCATTCGACCCGTATCCCATGCCACGTGTGGACGAGCTGGTGGCGCGTCTGGGGAAGGCTGAGTTCCTCAGCACCCTCGACCTGTGTAAGGGGTACTGGCAGGTACCACTCTCCCCCCAAGCACAGGAGCTGACAGCCTTCAGAGCTCCATCCGGCCTATTCCAGTTCCGGGTCATGCCTTTTGGCCTACACGGCGCCGCAGCGAGCTTCCAGCGCATGATGGACAAGGTGCTTAACGGCGCTGAAGAATACGCTGCTGCTTACATTGATGACGTGGTCATCCATAGCAGTTCCTGGGAGGCTCACCTTCAACACCTGAGCGACATCTTCCAGCGGATCGGGCAAGCCAGCTTGCCCAATCTGAAGTGTGCTACCTGGGCTATGTCCTGGGTGGTGGCACCATCCGTCCTCATGTCAGCAAGGTGGAGGCCATCCGCGGCTGCCAGCCACCGACAACCAAAAAGGGGGTGAGATCCTTGTTGGGGCTGGCTGGCTGGTAGAGGTGTTTCATCCCCAACTTCTCCAGCCGAGCTGCGTGTTTGACTGACCTCACTCGGAAATCCATTCCCAACAAGATGGTCTGGACTCCCGAGTGTGAGGTCGCCTTCCGGGACCTGCAGGAGTGCATGTGCGCTGAGCCAGTGCTGCAGAGCCCTGACTTTTCCTTGCTCTTAACAGTGCAGACGGACGCTTCAGCCCTAGGCCTAGGGGCTGTGTTGCTGCAAGGTGAGGGGGAGAACAAGATGCCCGTACAGTATGTGAGCCGCTAGGTTTTCCCTCGCGAGACTCGATACTCCACCATCGAGAAGGAAGGTCTCGCCATTAAATGGGCCCTTGATACTCTGAAGTACTATTTAGTGAGGAAAGAGTTTGTCCTAGAGACAGACCAGAGGCCCTTGCAGTGGCTGCATCGCATGCGGGACTCTAACTCCAGGATTACTCGCTGGCACCTGTCTTTGCAACCCTACAAAATCACGGTGAAGTACAGGGCTGGTAAAGACAATGTGATTGCAGACTTTCTGTCGCGTCAGGAGATGGATGCTCCTTCTTAAGGGGGGGGGTGTGTGACGGGGCGCATAGCTACCGTCACGGTAGCGATACGCTACCCACGACACGTTAAGAGAGTGCAAATGTCGCCTGTGTGTGTTTGTCTTGTTTGACTATGTATTCCGTTACCTTCATACTGTTTTAAAATCATTTATCAACCATGTAATTTATCATACGCGCTACGGCAGTTTAATACAATCTTGCAAGTACCATCATTACAACTTTCTGTTTATTACCATTAACGTCACCTGTTCTGTTGCACTAACCACTCAAACAAGTATGTTAAAAGTTACACAGTAAATTTTCGTTTTACCAGCGTCTTGTCTAGTCTTTGTATTATGCCGCTTTTCCACCGCACATGTAGCTCGACTCGACACGACACGACTCGACACGACTCGACACGGTAGCAGCGCGGGTGCTTTTCCACCGCAAATAGTACCTCCGGGACGTGGGCGGGGTCGTCTGCGCGAAAGGGCCGTGACGTATTTTTGTACGCGATGCAAACAACACCTACGTAACCCACACACAGAACCCACATAACAACAATGGAGAACATCGATGCGATGGTATTCGTGTTCGTATTATTAGCTGGCATGTTGAAGAAGTGGAATATGTTGGCTGCGGCGCTACTATGGCTGTTCTATCGTTACCAGCATGGTTGCCATGTCGCTCTCGTGACTTCGTCACACTCGCTGGCCAATCAGTGGCCGGCCGTCTGCCGACGTCACCTTTTAGCATCGGCTCAGCCGCTTGGAACCTAGAGCGAGGGCGGGGGGGGGGGTGGGGGGGGGGGGGGGGGGTGGGGTACTAGAAAAAGCAGCCACTTGAGGTACTAGATCGCGGTGGAAACGCAAAAAAGGCGAGCTGAGTCGAGTCGAGTCGAGTCGTGTCGAGCTGGTACCATGCAGTGGAAAAGCGGCATTAGAGATTGTGTGCCGCGTCAACGGGGTTTAAATTGATGTCATATAACTTCTGGGTAAACCGGAAGTTATGAGTTGTTGTAATTATTTTTATTGCTGTTTTTGTACATTTTAGTAGGGGAGGGAGAGGCCTATTAAGGCTGACGCTCATCAGTGGTTCGGGAGAGCTGATGGTGGAAGGCCGTATGTCTGATTATTGCTCTCATAAGTGACTTGTTTAACGGTCCGGTATGCTGAAGTTTGAATGGAATATTTTGTGACTCTCAAGCCCATTCATTTTGTTTAGCCAAAGTATTTTCTTTTTGTTTTTTTGTTTTAATTTTATTGCCTTATGGGCCTTAAATTGGGAAAATAAAAGATCCCATCTTTTTCTATACTTCTCGTCTGCTCCTGAGTGATTGTTGGAGCATCTACCCATGACACTGTATGATTATATGTCTTATGTTTTAATGGAGCCAGTCCTATGGCATTATGTTTTATTGTTGTATATTAATTGCTGTGTGATTTAATGTTATTTTGTTTAGCCACCATGTGCCTAGGTAGGCCAAAGGATCACAGTAGAAAATTAGCCTGCTGGCTAACACTGGCACATTTACAGAAATGTTGATCAATGTGCACTGACCTTTAAATAAATAAATAAATGAAAATGAAATCCAGGGTAGGGGATGAAGGGCAGGGGGGAGTGAGGGCGGCAGAGGGGGAGGGTAGGGGTAGGAGGGAGGGTGAGATGGGGGAGGGAGGGGAGAAAGAGCCAAAGGAGTGGGTGGGGAGGGAGGTAGAGGAGAAAAACTCTTTATTTTTTTTATCAGTATCCAAAGTGAAAAACACAAGCAGTGTTTTTTTCTTTTCTTTTTTTCGAGTCGCTGGTTGAAGGTTAACCGCTAATTACTCCGATTTATCAACGGACTCCGGGCCAGCGGTGACAAGAACATGGTCCCGTTTGCTAATAACCCTCTCCGTATCGACCGGGAGAACTCACAGTGAATTAACATATGGTCGGACCCCCCCCCCCCCCCCCCCCCCGAACACCGAAATGCAGAAAGGTGAACGAAGCAAGGGGGGGGAGGGTGGGGGAGGGAACGAATCTCTGCATTAACATATCGGTGGACTGTCCCCACTCCCCCCCCACCCCAAAATGCAGAAAGGTGAAAGTAAGGTGGGGTAGGAAGGAGTGGAGGGAGAGGGAGCGTGAGGGGGAGAGTGAGTGAGAGTGGCGAAGGATGGGGGAGGAACATATCTCTGAATTAAGGGGAGTCGAGATCCAATCACGCACACTGGGAGTCGAGGCCCAGTGTGCGTGATTGGATCTTAAAGGCTCTTTCCACAGTGACGGGTGAGGTATTCTCTCTCACTCTCCCTCTCTCTGTCCGTCTCTGTCTCTTATTTTACCCTATCTCTCTCTCCCTCTCTCTCTATCCCTCTCTCTGTCTCTCTCTCTTTCCCTCTCTCTCTTTCTCTCCCCCCATCTCTCTCTCCCTTCCCTCCGTCTCCCCCACCGCCACCGCCCCGCCCCCCCCTCACTTCCCCTTTCTCTCTCTCTCCCTCTTCCCCACCTCTCTATCTATCTATCACTCTATCACTCTCTCTCTCTTTCCTCCTCACTATGTGCGGCACCATTTGCGTATGTCTATCTATCTCGCTCCTCTCTCTCTCCGTCTGTAATCTTGGGGAGGGAGCTCAGCCATCCAGCCCTCCTCCTCCTCCTCCCCCTCCACCACCTCCTCCTCCCTTCCCGTCAGCCAGAGCGCGACAGGGACAGCCAACACCTGTGGAAACGACCACGGAGAGATAAGACCTGGCAGCTCAGAGGAGCAGGAGGAGGAAGAGGAGGAGGAGGAGGAGGAGGAGGAGGAGAAAAAATTGCGATGCGAATACTAAAATAGTCCCCGCGGAGCTCGCCGACAAACCCCCCCCCCCCCCCCTCCGCCTCTCTCTCTCTCTCTCTCTCTCTCTCTCTCTCTCTCTCTCTCCAGGTAAATCTATTCTAAGGTCCTGTCCTGTCCTGGGGGGGAAAGCAACACTAGACACAACACTACACAACACAATACTACACACACAACATCACACTACACAATACAACACAGCACAAAACTACATTACCACACCACACTACACACAACATCACACTACACAACACAACATAACACAACATAACACACCACACTACACAACATCACACCACACTAAGCTACACAACAACACACTACACTACACAAAATAATTCAACACAACACACTACACAACATCAGCTACTTCCTGTCACTGATGGGGACGGTGGTTGAAATGGTTATTTGACCGTTTAAGTATTTTGTATTTTGTACGCCGAATATATTACGGTTTGACGACTTTTCTCGATGCAAGCACAGGCCTGTCGTGTGCGTATCTGTTCAGGGGAGGGAGAGAGAGGAGGGGGAGAGAGAGGTAGAGGGTGGGGATAAGGGAGAGAGAAGAAAAGAGGAAGTGAGGAGGGAGAGAGGGCAGAGGGGGGAGAGAGGGTGGGGAGGGGAGGGAGAGAGAGAGAGAGAGAGAGAGAGAGAGAGAGAGAGAGAGAGAGAGAGAGACAGAGAGACAGAGGAGAGAGACAGAGAGAGAGGGAGAGAAAGAGAGGTTGTTTGAGGACAAGGGTGGGACAACCCTCTGACAAGAGTGCAAAATCATAGTTTTTTTAATAAGGCCCTAAAAAAATGCAATGGGTTGTAATGTACCGTGTCACGTCCAATTCTGCAATACGCCATTTTAATTGACAATTTTTATCGGAATCGTTTAACGTTTACGCCGAATGTTAACCTTTACGGGGGAACGGTTAAACTGTGCAATGCCTCTGCGGCTTTTTTCAGCACAGCTAACTCGGAAAACATGCAAGCCGATCTGAACTCCTTCATATTATGTCTAGTGTTCAATCTGAATATTCTGAGGTGTGTATTTTTCCCCTTACTTTTACGTTGTATGGTATTTGACAGATGCTTTTCATCCGAAGGGACTTACAATATGTACATTTGTCCGTAGGTTCGTAGTTCCGAAGCCGTTTAAACTAATTCATAGTTCGGAGTCTGTTTGATCTTTTTTTTTTTTAACATTGCATTTACACTTTTTTACACTTTCACTTCAATATACTGTGAAGTATTTGTTTGTTCCTCCTTAGCATTGACTTTAGCACCTTTGTTTGTTTTCACAACTATTAGTGTTAGTATTTTTTGTGTATTGTATTAAATCTAGTGTCCTCCAATGTTGACGTCCAGTAGGCTTCTCGGACCATTCGATGGTTATATGTGAGGTTTTTATTGCAAATATGAAGAATAAGTCTGCATATTGGCATTTTAACACCGCTTTGCGTTAAGATGTGCATTTTAGAGAGGTTTCTATTTATTTTTGGTCATGTTTTAAGGAAAGGAAGGGGGATTTTATGTGGTTAAAACAATGGTGGGATCATGGCAAAATACAGACAAAGCAGCTTTGTCAACAGTACACTCTCAATGTCTCTCGTGACATCATCAAGTCTATGAAAGATCTCGAGTTAGATATAGTGGAGCTGCAGAGTACTGCACAGTCCACAGGAAATGGAGGCTGTGTTGAGAACCTCAAATCGAAAAAAGCCGTGCTGGCAGACCTGCTGTGCTCCAGAGCGCAGGGGTTTTCAGAGCGTTTCTTTAATGGATTCCGTCCAAGTTCTTCTTCAGTCTGGAGAAGAAGAAAGAACAGAGTAGACAGATCCATGCGCTGCGGTCAGAGGACGGACGGACACCTCAGGAACAGAGCGTGGATTTCTATGTGAAGCTGTATAGCAGTGAGTACCAGCAGGATGATGCTGTCTTTGACTCGTTCTGTGAGAACCTGCCCACAGTGTCATAGGAGCCCAACAGGGAGCTGGAGGGGCCCCTGACTGAGTAGGAGGTGTTTGCTGCCTTGCAGAGTGTACAGGGGGGTTAGGCCCCCCGCATCGATGGGTTGCCCTCTGAATTCTACAGAGTTTTCTGGACTGTACTTAAGGAAGACATGCAGAGCTTTGAGCACTCCTCTCTCCCACAGAGCTGCAGGAGGGCTGTGCTCACTCTGCTGCCCAAGAAAGGAGACCTGCAGGTGATCAAGAACTGGAGGCCCATCTCACTTCTGTGCGTAGATTACAAGCTGCTTTCAAAAGTCCTGTCCAACCAGCTGATGAAGGTGATGGACCAGCTCATTCACCGGTCTCAGACTTACTGTGTGCCCGGCAGGTCCATTGTTGACAATGTGTCACTTATTAGGGCTATTTTGGAAGTCTCCGGTTCTTTGGGTTTAGATACTGGTCTGGTTTCTTTAGACCAGGGATAAGCTTTTGATCGGGTTGAGCACCGCTACCTTTGGAAAGTTTTACAAACGTACGGCCTCAGCCCGGGTCTGATAGCTAAGATGAATGTCCTGTATGAGAACATTGAGAGTGTGCTAAAGATGGTGGTCTGTGTAAACCTTTTAAAACAGAAAGCGGTATTCAACAAGGCTGCTCCATGTCTGGTGTGATGTATTCACTGTCGATAGAACCCATTTTGCACAATGTTCGTGGTTTTATTGATGGCCTGTTTATACCTGATATTAGTTAAAACCTGGGGGTTCATCTGGGGGATGAACAGAGTGAAAGGAAGAACTGGGATGGTGTGTTGGAAAAGGTGGAGGGGAAGCTGGCTTAGTGGAGATGGCTGCTTACCCACATGTCCTACAGAGGAAATTATCGCTGTATATAAAAAAAAATTTTGTCTGTGTTTAAAAGGTAAATTATTGAAGAGAGAAAGTTTTTTCAAAAATCAAAAAAATATCTCTCCCTGTCCCTCTCTCTCTCTCTCTCTCTCTCTCTCTCTCTCTCTCTCTCTCTCTCTCTCTCTCTCGCCCTCGGTGTGTATATTTTATATATGTTTTTGTTTTTTATGTATTTGTTTTGTGCGTGATGGTATTTCCCCTTAATAAAGGGATTAATAAGGTTGTATCTATTCATCTATCTATAATATTAAATCCACTGCGATACTCGCTCCATCAATCCCCTTCAGTCAACTGATCCATTAGCATGTGACTCACCCACTCACTCTAACTCCGCTCATTGCATATCAAGCTAGTGAGAGAGAGGGGGGAGGGACTGATGCCCGACAGATAGAGGGGGAGACGGAGGAGAGAGGGAGGGAGGTTGATGCACATCAAAAGTAATTAATATCCCCCCCGACCTAAAGTTGATCATCCTACTGGTAATTAGGAGTTGTTTACATCTTCCCCGGGCTAATCAGGGGGGAGGCTGAGTGTGTGTGTGTGTGTGTGTGTGTGTGTGTGTGTGTGTGTGTGTGTGTGTGGTGTGTGTGGGTGTGTGTGGGTGTGTGTGTGTGTGTGTGTGTGTGTGTGTGTGTGTCTGTGTTTTCATCATATTCATGAGTTCTTGATTATGGCTAGCATAGTAGAGAGAGAGAGAGAGAGGGAGAGGGAGAGGGAGAGAGAGAGAGGGAGAGAGAGAGGAGAGAGAGAGAGGAGAGGGGAGAGAGAGGGAGAGGAGAGAGGGAGAGAGAGGAGAGAGAGAGGAGAGAGAGAGAGAGAGAGGAGAGAGAGAGGAGAGAGGGAGAGGGAGAGAGGGAGGAGAGGGGAGAGGGAGAGAGAGAGAGAGAGAGAGAGAGAGAGAGAGAGAGAGAGAGAAGTGTTGTAAGACTTTCATTTTATAACCTAGAAATTAAATAAAGGAAAGATGGCTAATTTGTTTTAATTGGAGGGGACTGATCTCTTTCTCTCTTCGTCATTCATTATCCCGTTTCGTGATGTTTGGATTCGGTTGTGAAGGTGAACTTTGTGAAAGGATTCAATTAAACAGAAACACGTTGACTCAAACTCACACAACCCTAAACAAAATAATTACATCAGCAGTTGAATTTGAGTTTTTTTCTTCAGAAATATATATGTGATATTATATATATTATATAATATATAGTATATATTTTAAGAGCGAAGTAATATGTATATCTTAACGATGTCTTTGTTTTTTGGTGGGAAAGTGGTTAGCTGTGCTGCATCAAAGCAAGAATAGCTAGCTTTGATGCTGTACATTAAAATCAATATTCCAATGGGATTTCTAAAGTATATCATCATTTATTACTTAATAAAATGAAATATGAAACATTTCAGGCACCTTCAGACTTTAAGGTGCGTAAACCACGACTGTAATGTCACACTTTCGTCAAGTAAACAACAGCCTGTACAGGTCAATATGGTATAGACGCTAGCCTCACTTAGGCTTAGCTTGCAGGGGACTCAATTTTGCCTTCTGCTAAATTAATTCATGTACAGACATCCAGCGATGGATCAAGAGGTTCTATCGACCCCAGTGACTGCGAGCGATCCCCCCGTTCTGACGAGCAAGTCGATGAGTGCATGAGGCAATGACTGAATGAACGGACAGCCGATACACGGAGCATTGTCTTTCCCTCGTGTGATTACGAGATTTGTGGGAACGTCGTTTTAGTGTTAGATAGTACTCTATCTCCGGGGGGAATATCGACTGACTTTCAGTTTTTTTGGGGGGGATTGCGGTTGGTTTTTCTACTTCATGTGGAGAGAGAGAGAGAGAGAGAGAGAGAGAGAGAGAGAGAGAGACAAAAGAGGGAGAGAGAGCTAGAGAGAGGGGAAGGAAGGAGAGGGGGAGGGAGGGAGGGAGAGGGGTTTGGGGGGGGTTCGTAAGATGCTGAGTCGCACCTTATTCAAGCAGCGAAACGCCCTGAGCCGACTCAGCGGTTTTCAGAAACAACATTTCTCGCAAGAAAACTGTCGGAGCTACTTTACCCAACTACACACAACACAACACAACACAACATGATACAACACTACACTACACAACACAACACAACACTAAACAATGCAACACAACACTGCTGAGGAAGACAGGGGGGGGGCGTAAATAGATGAATAAAGGAGGAAATGAATGGATCAACCAGGAAATTATTGTTTGTCTTAATTAAAGACTTGATTAGAAAACAAGAGTCTGTTCAGAGCTTGAAGAGGAAGCAGCCAATGAGGATCAGAGGAACCGATTGGTGGTTTGGACGCAGATTTAATGAGGTCAGGGGTCTTGGTGAGATGGTAACCCCGTCAGCCCACTAAACGAAGCAAACATACAAACAGATATACACACACACACACACACAGGTATGTACGCACACACATACATAAAGAAACACACACATAGGAACACACACTCACACACACACACAAACATCACACCTACACACACACACAAACAGACAACGATAAACACACAGATAAGCACACTCACACACAGTAATAAATACACAAAGAAATACACAAACAAGTGTAAATAATTGATGCTGTGGGTGCTAGGTGCAGGGGGGAAGAGGCAGGGTGCTGGGGGGGACCCATTCCAGATGGCGGTGGTGCAGCGACTCCACCCTGTCAAAGCAGAGCGCCACTCCCAAAGGTACCTGGAAGAGTGCGAATGTGTGTTGTGGCAACCCGGTTGGCTGGAAGACTGGTTGACACGGTAAGAAGGCACGTTCAAGGCGAGTTTAAAGCCGGTCACGGCGTTTATTACAACAGGGTAGAAGGTTAAGCATAAGTGTCTCTAAGCTAGGGTCTCCGTGAGCCTCGTAGCCGTCGTGGGGTTGTGCGTCTCCTTCTCCGTTGTCGGGGGGTCGCCTCCTTGCAGTGAGTCCCCGACCCTGCTTTAACCCTTCCACGGGTTCCTCTCGCCGGGTGTTTCCCATCCAGCTGATGAGGATCAGCTGCAGAACGCTCCCTGACCCTGGCACGTGGGTGGCGGCGGTACACGCCCTCTACCACCCGACCCCTGGTGGGGGGTGGGTTGCCACACTCCTCCACCGTTAGACCAAGCCGTCGACTGCTCGGGTTCCATCCCAGGCACGCGTCCCGGCGTGACAGGGCATCCGCGTTGGCGTGCTCCTTCCCCGGTCTGTGGGCCACCTTGAACCTGAAGTCCTGGAGTGCCAGGAACCACCTCGTCACCCGGGCGTTGGTGTCTTTGGCGCCTGCCATCCACTTCAGTGGCGCATGGTCGGTGACCAGGGTGAACTCTCGACCTAGGAGGTAATAGCGCAGTTTGTCAAGAGACCACTTGATCGCCAGGGCCTCCATCTCCACAGTGGAATAGTTCTTCTCGTTCGGAAGGAGCTTCCGGCTGATATACATAACCGGGTGCTCCTCTCCGGCCCGGATCTGGGACAGGACCCCTCCTAGCCCCACTTCCGAGGCGTCTGTGTGCACAATGAGGGGTGAAGCGTAATCAGGGGTTACAAGCAGAGGTACCGCGCACAGGGCCCCCCGCAGCGTCCCGAACGCTTCCTCAGCCTTCTCTGACCACCTGATCCGGTAGGGCAGGGCCTTCCAGGTCAGGTCGTTGAGTGGGCTGGCCAGAGTAGCGAAGCCGGGTATAAACCGCTGGTAGTACCCCACCAACCCCAGGAACGCCTTCACCTGCTTCTTGGTCGAGGGGCGGGGCCGGTCCCGGATGGCCACCACCTGGCTCTCCTGCGGCCGGATGTTCCCCCGTCCTACCCGGTACCTCAGGTAGGCCGTCTCCTCCAGTCCTAGTCGGCACTTGGCCGGGTTGGCTGTGAGGCCCGCCTTCCGCAGTTCCCCCAACACGTCCCGCAGCTGCCTGACGTGGACGTCCCAACTGTCGCTGTGGATGATAATGTCATCTATGTAGGCCTCAGCGTAGGCCTGGTGGGGTCGCAGGAGCTGGTCCATCATCCTCTGAAATGTGGCCGGCGCCCCGTGAACGCCGAAGGGGAGGACGGTGTAGTGGTATAGACCCCCGGTGTCGCGAACGCCGTTTTCTCCCGGGCGGTCCGGGTCAATGGCACCTGCCAGTAACCCTTGGTCAGTTCCAGGGTGGTGAGGTACCGGGCCGGCGTCGAAGTCGGAGACCTCGTTCAGCCTCCTGAAATCATTGCAGAACCTGAACGTCCCGTCAAGTTTGGGCACGAGGATGACCGGGCTGGACCAGGCGCTGCGTGACTCCTCGATGACGCGAAGTCGGAGCATTCGGCCCACCTCCTCCTGGATGGCGTTCCGCCGCGCCTCCGGAACCCTGTAGGGAGGGACTCTCACAGTTACCCCCGGCGCCGTCCGGATGTCGTGGTGGGCGGCCGTCGTTCGCCCGGGGAGCTCCGAGAACACGTCGCGGTGCTGCATCACGATGTCATCCAGGTCATGCTTTTGGGCTGGGCTGAGGTCCTCCCCCATCGGTACCACCGGGACTCCGCCTCGTGCCGCCAACGCCATGGGTGCCGGTTCCGGGGGGTCCGCTCCCCCCCTCCACTGCTTCAGGATGTTCACATGGTAGAGCTGGGTGGGCTTACGTCTCCCCGGTTGCCGTACCCGGTAGTTGACCTCGCCGACCCGTTCGACCAACTCGTATGGGCCCTGCCACTTGGCTAGGAACTTGCACTCCGCTGTCGGTACCAGGACCAGTACCAGGTCCCCTGGTCGGAAGAAGCGTAGCTGGGCTCCCCGGTTGTACACCCTCGCCTGGGCCTGCTGTGCTCGCCGAAGATGGTCCCGCACGATGGGCCATACGGGCCATACGGTCCCTCACCTGCTCCACGTGATCCAGCGTGGTGTGGTGGGGCGACTGCTGGCTGTCCCACGCCTCCTTGGTGATGTCCAGGATCCCCCGTGGTCTTCTCCCGTAGAGGAGCTCGAACAGGGAAAACCCGGAGGAAGCCTTGGGTACCTCCCGTATCACGAACAGAACGTGGGGCAGCAGCTGTTCCCAGTTCTTCCCGTCCGTGCTCATGGTCTTCTTCAACATCTGCTTCAGCGTTTTGTTGAATCGCTCCACGAGGCCGTCCGTCTGAGGGTGGTACACCGACGTCCGGAGCTGTGTGACCTGGAGGAGACTGAGCAGTTCCTTCCCGGGACATGAAACATGAACCCTGATCGGTCAGCACCTCCCTGGCTATCCCCACCCGGCTGAACAGGAGCATAAGCTCCCTAGCTACCACCTTGGCTGTGGCTGCTCTTAGGGGTAGGGCCTCTGGGTACCTGGTGGCGTAGTCCACCAGCACAAGGATGTACCTGTGTCCCCGGCTGGTTTTGGGGAGGGGACCCACGATGTCTAGGGCTATGCGGTCAAACGGCGTCTTTATGATGGGCATAGGGATAAGGGGGTTCCTGACCGTGGACCTAGGGGCCACCTGCTGACACTCGGGACACCCCAGGCAGTGCCGCTCCACGTCCCTCTTCACCCCCGGCCAGTAGAATCTAGCTAAAACCCTGTCACAGGTTTTTTCCATCCCTAAATGCGCCCCCAGAAGGTGGGTGTGTGCCATGAAGAGCACCTTGCTGACATAAGGTCGGGGGACCACTAGCTGTTCCGTTACCTCCCCCCCCTTCTCCACTACCCTATAGAGCAGCCCCCCCCCTGGTGCTGAAGTGTGGGTGCGGTGGGCGACTCACCGAGTCCCGGGTCTGTCCGTCATGCGCGAGGACGTGGCTCCAGGCGTGTTTCAGAGCGTCGTCCTGCAGCTTCGCACTGGCAAACTGGCCCGGCCGGGTAGTTCCCTCTCCCCCTGCCGGCAGGAAATCCGAAAATTCAGTGAGCGGGGAGCTCTCGGGCTCGGACGCCGTCAGGCCTGGTGAAAGCCCCTGCGATCAGCGTTGGGCGGACGCCCCTGCAGCGTGGACCGGGGAACCTGGAGGGGTGGGTCCGTTCCCGTCAGAGACCTGGTCCTAGGCTGACGTCTCCGCCGGGGTCGCCGGACGCCGCGTGGCCCCGTAGGCTGGTCGAGCGTACTCTCCGGCGCGGCGGGGAGGCTCTCTTCGGGGTCGGGATCCCTGTTCCGGGTTCCACAGCCGGTTGAAGATCGGGCAGTCCCTCCCTATCAGAAGCGGTACCGGCAGAAGGGGCACTATTCCTGCACGGACCGTGAACACGCCGTAGGGGGTCCGAACGACCACGTGACAGGACTCATAGGTCCGGGTGTCCCCGTGCACACAGGCTACCTCCATCGGTCCCCCCCCAAACGCTGCCAGTGTCCAGAAGGGCCTGTGTGTCCTGGTTCATTACCCGTGCGGGAATCGTCGGGGTCCCTGGCGCGCCCTGCGCCCAGCAGGTGGCCAGCAGGCAGGGTCGGCGCGAACCCTCGTCCACGTAGGCGGACGGCATTGACACGTCCCGGTCTCCCGGGCAGAACCGCGCTATATGCCCCGTCTGGCCGCAGGTGTAGCACCGCCTGCCCTCGCTACCCTCCTGGGTCACCACCGGTGGTTCTGGTGGGGGTGTTCGCGGCGAGGTCGTGGGTCCCCTACGGTCCCGGCGGGGCTCCGCCGATCGCGGGGTAGTCCTGGGGCTGGCGCTCAGCTGTTGGGCCAACTGCCAATTCTCCAGCTGACGTATGAGGTCGTCCACTGTGTCCGGATGGTGGTGGGCTAGGACCCTCCGCGCGTCAGGCGGCAGCTGGCGAATGGTGTTGTCAATGAGCACGCGGTCGAGTGCGCTGGGTCCCTCTCTAGTCGCTAGCCACCTCCTCACCAGACGACCGTGCTGCGCGATCTGCGTCCGCACCGGACCCCGGACGTCAAAGCGCCAGTCGTTGAACCGGAGCGCCCTCGCCGCGAGGTTGTGCCCGTAATAGGCCAGTATTGCCTGCTTGAGGGCAGGATACTGGCCGGCAGTCCTGGCCGATAGGTCCTGGCCCGCCTGCTGTGCCGGCCCAGTGAGGAAGGGTGACAGGATGTGTGCCCACTGGTCCTCCGGCCAGCTCTCCCTCCGGGCGGTTCGCTCAAATACCTCCAGATAGGCCTCCACATCATCATCCGGACCTAGCTTGGTGAGCCGGCTGGTCGGGGCGGCGATCGGGGAGTCGCGAATGGCGTGCTGTGTGAGGCGAAGCACCGCTTCGCGGAGCAGAGCCAGGCTCTCCGCCGAGTCCCGCTGTGCCGCGGCGACCTGCTGTTGGATCTCCCTGGATCTGCTGTTGGCGCTGGGCAGCGGCGGCTCCATCTGGGTTTGGCATATCCGTGGCTTGTAGTTCCCCGTGGATCGAAGCGGGTTCCGAGTGCCTGCCTTCTCCACCATATGTGGCAACCCGGTTGGCTGCAAGACCAACCAGGTGTGTGTTTGTCAAACACTGAATGTCAAGGGAATAGGCGGCGGCTTAAAAAAGTATTTTGATTGCGCGCTAATTAAGTCTAGTTCGTTGTTATTTAAGTTTACTCTTTACTTATAAAGGTTTTTCCGTTTCCTAGTAATAATGTCTTTATTTAGGAGACAGTTTGATTATTTTTTCTACGTAAAATAAACGCAACCATTCCTTAAAGACGCGTGTGCTTAAAATCATTGGAAGCGAGTCGGACTGACCTTGTCTTCTGTACCCACGGCCCAAACCAAAGAACGGCCGAGACAATATGTGTGTGTGTGTGTGTGTGTGTGTGTGTGTGTGTGTGTGTGTGTGTGTGTGTGCATTTATGCAAGTGTGTGGATATCTGTGTTTGTATGTTTGTGTGTGTGTGTATCAGTGTGTGTATCTGTATGCGTGTTTGTGTGTGTGCATTTATGCGAGTGTGTGTGTATCTGTACCTGTGTGTTTGTGTGTGTGTGTGTGTATCTGTACCTGTGTGTGTGTGTGTGTGTGTGTGTGTGTGTGTGTGTGTGTGTGTGTGTGTGTGTGTGTGTGTGTGTGTGTGTGTGTGTGAGACTGCCTAACGACGAGGGAGCGTATGTTTGCCCAAAGCGATTCGCACCCCAACCATCACCTGTATCCTCCACCCTCTCCCCATTTCCCTTGTGTCTCACACACACACACACACACACACACACACACACACACACACACACACACACACACACACAATGGGACGAAAAGACATTGAAAGGATCCAATGAATGGTCTTCAGTCATTCACATCATGCCAACATTTATGTGAGTGTGTGTGTGTGTGTGTGTGTGTGTGGGTGTATATATCTATCTGTGCATGCCTGCTTGTGTGTGTGTGTTTGAATCAGTATGTGTTTTCATGTGTGTGTCTATATCTGTGTGGGTGCGTCTATATCTGTGTGTGCATATGGGTGTATATATCTAATGGTGCGCCCATGCTTGTGTGCGAGTGTGTGTGTTTGTATCAGTGTGTGTGTGTATGTGTGTGTGCGTATCTGTACATATATGTGATCTGCGTGTGTTTCTGTGTGTATGAATATACGTTTTTTAAGAACGTTACGACTCAAATCGTGTTCGATTCAATTACTTTATATTAAGCACGTCCATCTTGGAAGTACTTGGAAGTACCATCTTGGAAGTAAACCTCGCAGCACGTCCACCTTGGAAGTAGATTTGTCATTCTGACAAATGGACTTATTGTTACTCGCTCTGGATAAAAGCGTCTGCTAAACGCCCTGAATGTAAACGTAAATGTTATATAAGAATAAAATGCATCATCTGAAACTGTTGTGCAGCTTGGGATTTACCTATCATTTTTCTCTGCGTTGTCGAACGAAACACAATGTTCTACTGCTACAGCCATGCCTGCTGTGAGGTGCAGATGTATCACCGCCTTGTTCAAAGGCTACGAGCTGTCCCTCTGAAAAACCACAGGTCTCCTCAATTAGAATTTAAAGACATCAGTCACGTCGGCGACAAATTACCGGGACATCTTTACGGGGGTATAACTCATTAAAATTAGGATTAGTATGACGTTAAAATACCAGCTGACGCGGCAGAAGATAAACGCTAGACAACGAACTCTCTCTTAAATCATGATCCGTTTTTTTTCATTCCCATTTAAAAGGTCACTCATGTCTCGAAGGTCGACAGTTCAGACCATTGCAGCCGTGAATCTGCAGCAGTATATGCTTTTTGTTTGTTAGTGATTCACGTTTATTTACGGACTGTTGCGCTCCATAAAATATTTATTAATTGATTTATATATGCATTTTTAGGTTTTGTTCATCATACAGAGCCAAACTGCCTGCTGGTTGGCCGGTTTTTATTTAACGTTAGCCAATATTACGGTAGGCAAAAGTACAGGTGGATTTAGTGGTGATTATTGTGGTAGAGGTGGTGGTGGTGGTGGTGATGGTAGTGGTGATGTAGGTGGTGGTGGTGGTGGTGATGGTGTTAGTGTTGGTGGTGAAGGCAGTAATACAGGTGGTGCTGGTGGAGGTAGATGTGGTGGTGTTGGAGGTGATGGCTGAGTACAGGTGGTGTTAGTGGTGGTGCTGGACGAGTTATAAAGAGGAAGGGGGGTTCGCCCTCCCCACAGGCAAATACGGATGAGAGTCTGACACTAATCCGACAACGACCCCCTCCCCCCCCCCCTGATAAGCTTTTCTCCTGCCTGACAGAATGACAGCGAGTCAGGGCAGGGGGGGGGGGCTTTTATAACCAGTCCACCGGGGCGGAGAGGTATGGCATCACACACAAAACAAACACAACATGGATAGTACAGGGAGAGAGAGAGAGTATGTGTACGTGCAAAGGTGTGTCTGTGTATGTATGTATGTGAAGGTGTGTGTGTGTGTGGGTTTGTGTGTGTATGTGAAGGTGTGTGTCCACAGTGACCGATGCTGAATCTTGGAGGGGAAGCAAAGCGGAGGCTCTGAACTTGACTGAAAAGAAAAATGTACGAACTTACTTAGAGGAGGTCGGGGGTGTGTGTGTCGCGCAAACCCCTAACTAAGGATTCCCCCAAATACCACAACAGCAGTCGATGGATCAATTATTAACAGAAATGCTTTATTAATACAATTTCATAAAACAAAGAGCACAAGCAAGTCAAATCTACCTAGAAAGCCCGGGGGTAGGCTGGTACTCTGGATAACCGTAACCATACCTTCATGAGCCAACCTCGACACCCGCACACGTTGCACACCCTGCCCTCACTGCAAGCCTATAGACACAGCAAACGTTGAACTCTGCACACTGCACACGCTGAACGCTACACACTGCACACTGCACACTACACACTGCGAACACTGAACGCTGAACGCTACACACAGCACACGTTGAACACACGTGAGGGGGACCAACCTCAAGAACACAGAAGGAAGGGCTCGCTGAACAATTCAGCCTGGTATCCACCAGGGCCTGCCGTAGCCACCCCCTGGTTTATAGGGATCCCATACAAGGAAGACCGACTTGTTGATAAAATATCCCTATAACAGACAAAACAGTAAAAGAGTATAAAATCGTTCGTTCCAACTCGCGCCAGACCAGTCCCTCAAACGGCGAGTTGGAAAAACAAAGCAAACCAAATAAACAGTGCTCTAGGATGTAGAGTGGAGATCCGTCCGCCGGCGCCGTCCCTCGCTGGTCACGGAGGCCGGAGCGGACCAGAAGACCTGCACCAGATCCTCTAGACAGAACAGACAAAACGATGCGTCAGGGTGATCAGACGTTACGGAATCCGACTCACTCACGCTTACGCTAGAGTACGTCCCTTTCTGACGGGACTCGCAGGCGTTGTAGGGTCGAAAGGTCCTTCCTGGCTTGCGAAGTCTGGTCGCGTAGTCCTCCGGAGGTAGCGGGTAGTGATGAGCGGTCCGGGTTGTCGGCGTCCAGGCATAAATCCTTGTGTCCTCGGGCTGAGGAGCGCGCTGAACTCCATGTTTTCGCCCCTTTTATTTCCTGGTCTCTTCTTCTGTGTACAGGAAACACTGAAACACAACGTACACCCCAACCCACAGTGCCCCTAGGGGCAGGGAATATCGGCTCTAGCCAGAGTCTATTGTTCGGGATCTGGGGGGGGAAAAGCAGTCTTTTTAGTTAATATACTGTTCCCCCCCTTTAGTCGCCTTCCGCGACACTCCCCCCCTCTTTAACCATGGTCGCCCGACCTGGTGAATCAAGTATAGCGTGTAGGTCGTACCCCAAAGTTGCTTCGCTGGGAGCGACGAGGCCCCATTGTGTGCTGGTCCGCTTCCGAATCAGTGGAACGGATACCTCATCATTTAACACAACATCCTCATCATCAACCAACAGCGGATCATAATTAACAACATTCCTATCATTAATCAACAATGAATCATTGTTAACAACATTCCTATCACTTACTAACCCTGGTCCCCCCCCAGTGGTCCTACCTTGGGTCCCCAACTCAAAGGGTCGGGCAGTAGGGGGGTGAGGAGGCATCATTGTGGGGATGCTTAAGGAAGGCCTTGGAGGACCTAAGGGAATGGAGGTGGATTGTATAGGGGAAAAACGACCGGGGGGTAGCGTGGGGTGTACTGCCCTAGGCGAGACACCAGTGACGGCTGGACGGGAGGGGCACGGGGGCACTAGGAAACTGGGAAGATTGAACTGGGGCGGGACATCCACATTGGCCCCAGGTGGGCCTTCCTCTTGTACCTGCGGGCTGCCCAGCACTCCTGCTGGGCATGGGCGGAGGTTGTTCCGATGCAAAGTGCGAGTGGGCCCTTCTTCCCCTTCCGGACGAATGAGGTAGACGGGCTGTTCTGGCCGGGGTCGATCTAGCACAACATAAGGTGTGGGAAGCCACCTTGATGTCAGTTTCCCTTGCGACCTTCTGCGGAAGTTCTTGATCAGCACTCGCTCGCCAGGTAGCAGAGGAACAGCCAATGCCCGTCTATTGTACCGTTTCTGGTCCCACGCCTGCCGGCGGGAGACGTTTCGCTGCACTCGGGCGTAAGCGTCCATCAGGGTATTATGGTGCTGGTGGACCCATTCTTCGAGGTCACCTCGCCGCTGGGGCGGGGTCACTCCATGGATCATGTCGATCGGTAGTCTGGCATGGCGTCCAAACAGAACAAAGTGGGGTGTCATCCCTGTGCTTGTATGGACAGAGTTATTATAAACTTGTATCAGGGCTGGAAGTTTGTGATGCCATCGCGGGTGGTCTGTGGGATCCAGCGAGCTCAGCAATCCCAGAATTGTTTGGTTGAACCGCTCACATGCCCCGTTCCCTTGGGGGTGATACGGGGTGGTACGACTTTTTGTACAGCCATACAACTCGCAGAGTTGACGCATCAATGCCGACTCGAAGGCGCCCCCTTGGTCGGTCAGAATTCGTTCTGGACACCCAAACGGCTGGATTAGGGCTGTCCATAAAGCTTTTACCGTGGTTGTGGCTGTCTGATCCCGTGTGGGTACGGCCAGAGCGTAGCGGGAAAATAAGTCCGTAATAACTAAGATGTATGGGAAGGCATCAGCCGGTCTCCCCAAGGATAGGTAATCTAGCCCTACTAGTTCAAAGGGGTAGCTACATTTTATTGACTGCAGGGGTGCACGAATCTCAGGGCCGGCCTTACTTACAAGGCACGTAGGGCATTCTTGCGTCCACACTCGGACGTCCCTACTCATTCCTGGCCAAAAGAACCGTCGTCTTAGAATGGACAGGACCTTCTCCACTCCACTATGCCCCGCGGCCCGGTGGTACTCCAGCCAAAGTCCAAAACAGCACTTAGGCGGGAGGATTATTTGGAGGCCTGTCACCCCAGTATCAGGTTCTAGCACCTGCCTCATCAGGAGACCCCTGTCCATCTTCAGTCGGTCCCACTCACGCAGTAGTTGGCGCATCTGGAGAGAGAGGGAATGCTTGTCCAGGTCCGGTGGTAGAGTGCCCACTTCTACCCAGAGGCAGATCTGTTGGAGGTCGGGGTCCTGGCGTTGCCACTCCAACCAGGGCGTCTCTTCTGGGTCTCCCAGGTGGGTCAGGGGTTCAGCAGGGGTGGCCTCCGCTCTGTCCTCTGTCACCTGGACACCTGCACTCAGGGCCCCTGGGAGCCTGGACAACAAGTCTGCATTTTGGTTAGAGGCACCTGGCCGATACTTGATGTCGTAAGAGAAATTGGCCAGTTGGGCGGCCCATCTCTGTTCGGTCGCTCCAAGACGGGCGGTGTCGAGGTGTACTAACGGGTTGTTGTCAGTGAATACGGTAAACGTTGCACCCCAAAGGTAGTCCTTAAACTTTTCGGTTATAGCCCATTTCATACCGAGTAGCTCCAATTTAAAGGAGCTATAGTTCTGGTCGTTGCGTTCGGCCGGAACCAGGCTGCGGCTCGCGTAAGCCATCACTCGTTCCTTGCCATCCTGCACCTGGGCTAGTACTGCACCCAAGCCGTCCAGACTGGCATCAGTGTATAGCTTAAAGGGTAGATTGAAATTAGCAAAGGCCAGAATGGGTGCACTGAGCAACTGTTGTTTCAAGAATTCAAAAGCAGTTTGACACTCTGCGGTCCACGTTACTGGTGCCGAGGAACGGCTGGCTGTCCCTTGGAGAAGGCGATTGAGGGGGGCAGCTAACTTTGAGAAGGAAGCGATAAATCTCCTATAATACCCTACAAAGCCCAGGAAGGAGCGTACCTGTTTGACAGTGGTGGGGACAGGCCAATCTTGGACCGCTCTCGTCTTCTCTGGATCGGTGGCCACTCCTCGGCCACTTACAACATGTCCCAGGTAGAGGACCTGTCGCTGGAAGAACAGGCACTTCTTGGGCTGCAGCTTAAGGCCATGGCTTTGGAGGCGTTCGAAAACCTGTTCCAGGTGTCGCAGGTGGGAGTAAATGATGATGTCGTCCAGGTATATCAGAAGGTGGTCGTGTACCTTGTCCCCTAGGCAACGTTGCATCAGTCGCTGGAATGTGGCGGGGGCATTGCACAAACCAAAAGGCATCCGGGAGAACTCATACAGGCCCAGTGGGGTGACAAACGCAGTTTTCTCCTGGTCAGGGGGTGCCACCCCGACCTGCCAGTACCCACTGGCTAAGTCCAGCGTCGAGTACCATTCCGCCTGGTGGAGGCCCGTCAGGGACTCCTCAATCCTAGGGAGGGGAAACGAATCTTTATGAGTCACTGCGTTAAGTCTCCGATAGTCTACGCAGAGCGCAATGAGCCATCTTTCTTCTTAACAAGGACTACTGCGGCGGCCCAGGGACTCAAACTCTCTTGAATCACACCACTGTCCAGCATACTCTTCAGTAGTCCGCGTAGTTCAGGGTACAATGTGGGTGGAACAGGTCTATACCTTTCCCGGATGGGGGGTGCCGTTCCGGTAGGGATACGATGGTGCACGGCCGTGGTAAAACCAAAGTCCTCCTCGTGGGCAGAAAACACCCCTGGCCACTTTCGTAGCAAGGCTGAGAACTGTTCCAACTGCCCTGGAAGAAGTTCAGTGCTCTCCTCTCCCTGCAGTGGTGTCTCTCTTGCTGGGCCCTTGCACACGGGCCGCACGTCCACCTCCACCACTCCTGGGTCGAGTCTCGTAGTACCATATGGTTCCGCCCCTGGACGTCCCCGGGGTCAACTGAAGTAACGGTTGCCAATGCCTGTCGGTGGGGGAGAAACACAGGGAACAGCTGGGGGTTACAGATACGTACTGGGACTTTACCTCCTCGTGCCCAGCTCAAGGTCCGGGCCACTCGCCAACCGCGCTCCTCTGCTCCGGTATCGTCTGGGAGGTTTTCCACCAGAACGAGATGATCAGGGGAGCCTGCTACTGGGGAAACATCAGTCCAGACGATCATCTCCGTGCGTGGGGGGATGGAGATGGGGCTCTGCTGAGTCAGCCTTGCCCTTACTTGAAGGGGCTCGTCTGGGGCCTGGATCCTCTTGCATATGGCAAATGCCTTGTCCCACGCCTTGACCGAGGCTTTGGGTACGGTGGACTTGAACGCCATTTCCCCAGGATGGCCATTTAGGAAAAGCTTCTCCCAACAGTCTTTGATCACGTTCATCCCTAGAAGGCCATACTCTGTGCCCATACAGCTGTCCTCTACAATCACTATCCCTTTGTTCTTGACCTCGATCCCTCCAACGACAAAGTCTAACACTGCATATCCTACGTAGGGGATCCGCAGTCCGTTGGCGGCTTTGAGGGTTAGCCAGGGGATCCTTTCCGGGTCTTGTAGCAGTTCTGGAGCCACGCAGCGCTGAAATAAGGAGTAGCTAAACAGAGTGACTTGGGAACCCGTGTCCAAAACGCAGGGAATTTTAACCCCATGGATCATCAGCTCTACTTCGGGGCATTGGCCCACCAAGAAGGGCTTGTCTAGGGTCTCGCTGGGGCTACCCTCTTCGGTCACCTGCCCTACAGTGGCCGAGGAGCAGGAAAACCCGACCGATTGGAACGTCGTCGTGGGCAGTAACGTTGAACGTGGCCAGCGACTCCACACTCAGCACATAGGGGGCACCCTTGGTCATCCCACTGGAATGATTGGGTCTCTCGTCCCGTCGGTTGTCCTCCCTGGGTAGGCTGGTAGTTACTTCGAGGGGCCAGGGCTGGTTCCTGCTGTAACTGACTGCGTATGTCCTCTACAATGGTCTTGCCCAGGAGGGACACCTGGCTTTGTATCTCCTGTTTCAGCTCGGCGTGGAGAGCTTCCTTCAGCCGGTCCCACTCCGATGGAGGGATGGGTCCCTGGTGTGAGGCTGTGGTGGTGGGGGCCACATAGGCCCTACAAGCCAGCGTTTCCCTCCTGGTTGTCTCCTTCTCCACTGCCTCGGCCTCGACGCAGAGAGCTCCAAAGGTCACCGTAGGGTTACGTCTGCCATGTCGCTCCAGCTCGATCTTCAGTGGGCCCTCCCTTAGGCCCTTAACGAAGTGGTCCTTCAGGACCTCGTCTCGAGGGCCTGTGGTGTCGGGGGAGCTCCTCTGCCATCTGGAGAAACACTCACAAAGACGCAACGTGAAAGTTTCCACTCCCTCCCCCTGTTCTTGTCTACAGGCAAAAAAGTCTGCACGGATGCTGGATGATGTCCCAGTGTCTCCATATAATTTGGTCAACTCCGCCAGAATAGTTTCCTCTGACTGTCTCCGTTCGGGGGGAAGCAACATGACTTGTCGGTGAGCTTTCCCTTCTAGCGCATCTAGCACAAAGTCTACTGTCTGACTAGCGTCTAATCCCTGTGCTCTGAGGTAGGACCTTACTTTAGGTTGCCATTTGCTAAATCGAGGCCCGTCGTCCTCGCCTGTGAACTTAGGGACCCAAGAAGAGCTCATAAACCATGGCATCATCACTGTGTTCATTAGTGGTCTAACAGACGCCTGTTCTTGGCTACCCCCTGGATGCTCTTCGGACTCAGCATGACCGTCTACAGACATGTTGTTGTGATGAATTGGGGGATCCTGCCGACAACGCCAAAAGAGGTGTCGCGCAAACCCCTAACTAAGGATTCCCCCAAATACCAC
This sequence comes from Gadus chalcogrammus, assembly GCF_026213295.1. Taxonomy (NCBI): domain Eukaryota; kingdom Metazoa; phylum Chordata; class Actinopteri; order Gadiformes; family Gadidae; genus Gadus; species Gadus chalcogrammus. The sequence goes on from NC_079418.1 coordinate 5,703,456, forward strand.
AACAGCAGTCGATGGATCAATTATTAACAGAAATGCTTTATTAATACAATTTCATAAAACAAAGAGCACAAGCAAGTCAAATCTACCTAGAAAGCCCGGGGGTAGGCTGGTACTCTGGATAACCGTAACCATACCTTCATGAGCCAACCTCGACACCGCACACGTTGCACACCCTGCCCTCACTGCAAGCCTATAGACAGAGCAAACGTTGAACTCTGCACACTGCACACGCTGAACGCTACACACTGCACACTACACACTGCACACTACACACTACACACTGCGAACACTGAACGCTGAACGCTACACACAGCACACGTTGAACACACGTGAGGGGGACCAACCTCAAGAACACAGAAGGAAGGGCTCGCTGAACAATTCAGCCTGGTATCCACCAGGGCCTGCCGTAGCCACCCCCTGGTTTATAGGGATCCCATACAAGGAAGATAGACTTGTTGATAAAATATCCCTATAACAGACAAAACAGTAAAAGAGTATAAAATCGTTCGTTCCAACTCGCGCCAGACCAGTCCCTCAAACGGCGAGTTGGAAAAACAAAGCAAACCAAATAAACAGTGCTCTAGGATGTAGAGTGGAGATCCGTCCGCCGGCGCCGTCCCTCGCTGGTCACGGAGGCCGGAGCGGACCAGAAGACCTGCACCAGATCCTCTAGACAAAACAGACAAAACGATGCGTCAGGGTGATCAGACGTTACGGAATCCGACTCACTCACGCTTACGCTAGAGTACGTCCCTTTCTGACGGGACTCGCAGGCGCTGTAGGGTCGAAAGGTCCTTCCTGGCTTGCGAAGTCTGGTCGCGTAGTCCTCCGGAGGTAGCGGGTAGTGATGAGCGGTCCGGGTTGTCGGCGTCCAGGCATAAATCCTTGTGTCCTCGGGCTGAGGAGCGCGCTGAACTCCATGTTTTCGCCCCTTTTATTTCCTGGTCTCTTCTTCTGTGTACAGGAAACACTGAAAACACAACGTACACCCCAACCCACAGTGCCCCTAGGGGCAGGGAATATCGGCTCTAGCCAGAGTCTATTGTTCGGGATCTGGGGGGGGAAAAGCAGTCTTTTTAGTTAATATACTGTTCCCCCCCTTTAGTCGCCTTCCGCGACATGTGTGTGTGTGTGTGTGTGTGTTTGTGTGTGCGTGTGTGTCTTCTGCGTGTAGTCTGAAATTTTCACAGACTACATGGCCAGGCTGGACGTGATACACTCCTCTCCTCTCCCTCTGGTTATGAAACTGGAGGCTATCGGGCAGATTGCTCTGGCCAAAATACACCATCTCTTCTCCAATGTTACATACCAAAGAAGGCGCTGTACGAACTCAACAACAAAACTGTACAACGAGTGAGAGAGTGGTTTGGCATGAGCACACACACAACCCGTGACTTCATTTTTCACAGTAAGCGGGAGGGGGGGCTGGGGCTAACAGACATTGAATGGACATATATTTCCACACGCCTTGCCCATTTATTAAACATGCTTAACAGCGACAATCAGAGAGATCGCCAGAGCCTCGCTCATTCTCGACCTGGAGCGGCGCAAGGTCCCGAAAACGAGCGACCTCCCCAGCTTCCTTGGGTTTAAAAAGAAGCCCAGTGGTAAACTGGACAGCAATGCAGCAGGGTTTGGCGTAAACTCTGACTGGCCCGATCTGAACGACCTGTGTGACTGGACTGGTGTTTCCCTGGAGTGGAAAAGAGCGGACAACGAGATGGTGAGCGTCTCCAAGTCTGTGATCACGGACCTGTCAATAAATGTGCGCGCAACAGTGAGCCGCGACGGAACATCCAGCGTGCTCCCCACCATCGGCGCACGCGCGCACCTTCTAACGCTCAGAGAGCAAGAGAGAAAGGAGCGCTGGACAGGACTGAAGGCGGCTGCATGCTTCAGCGTTGGTGTTACGTTGTTGCGCAAAATTTACTCAAAGCAATTCATGCTCCCTTTTAGGTTGCGCGTGTTGCGCGTGTTGCCAAGCAATTTACCGCCAGAACAGTAGGTGGAGTAATATGTGGAGTAAAGTTTTTCGTTGAAGACGACCTCGAGAATGACGTCTTTGTCTGTGGGAGTCGTTGGTTTGTTTATGTGCCAAAGTTTGATGATCTCCTTTCGCGAGTCATCCGATATCTTCCCGACTCTCACCAAAACCGGCCCTTGTCAGGGAGCAGCTGGCAGATTATGTTTTGTCAGATGCTGGCGTGTTTCCCCACCGGTACAATGTGCTACGATTGGGTATGCGCACTGACCAATAAATATATATACATTTGTCACTTGGAAGCATGACTTTTGATTCATTAGTTATCATGTTACACAAGTTACCTAATTTGGTTTACGTCAAACTCATTAATTCATATCCATATAACAGTTTATACAACAGCTACTGCCATGACAGATGAATGAATTATTTAAGTGTAGGCCTATAGCCAAAGGCTTTAAGCTATAGCGCATAATGTCCACATAAATTATATGGTAGGCAGCATTATTAGAGAAAAGGGGTTTATTTATCAAATACAGAAAATAGTCCCACCATACACGCACACATTTTTCATTCACTACACACTCACGCTTTCAAATTTCATTCACTCAAAGAGGCTACTGAACTTATGTTTCACACAGAACATGAACACTTATGTTTCACATAGAACGTGAACACAAAACATTACGTAATTAATTCAAATAGGCTAACACTAAAACAAATAAGGCCAGTAGGCCTAATAGAACGAATATCGGGTGACAAGATCATTAAAATGGCTCACAATCCCGCATCAGCTGTTAGATGTCGCGCATCAAAATAGCACTTTGCCCCTGTGGAAGGGTTCGCATAAAGGGTTCGCATAATTATGTGCCAGATCGTGTGGTAGGTGGCGGTATGAAAACAGGAAATGTGATACTCCAGACAGGAAGTATTAACCAGACGAGCAGACCAATCACAGCCTTGCAGGCTGCGCGGCTCGCGTAAAAAATGACGCAAGTCTAGAAAAATCGCCCGACGCACGCAAGACGTGAGAAGTCGCGCAAGGGGTGCGCAAGGGCGCGCAAGGGCCTCTTGCGCTTGCGCTTACGCCTACGTAACTGAGCATAAATCAGCCTTGAGGCTGCAAGGGAAGCTTGCCTGCCTCCAGTCAGCTGAGGCCTGTTTCAGGTAGCTGGTTTAACATACTCTGAGTTTAATCCTGCGCTCTGAGTTGGTTGACTCAGAGTTCAGGGTTGAAAAGCAACTCTGGGTTTTCGGTTTCAGAGGGGTGTTCCACAAAGCCGGTTTTATCACATAACCGGGTAAGTTAACCCAGGGTTTGCGGTAACCCGAGGTTTTCCGTTCCAAAAGGATCACGGTATGTTAGTTGCTATAGCAACATATGCTCTGAATCAAACCTGGTCGGAGCAGGTTTTGCGCAGGTTAAGTTTGAAACATAACCCGGTTTGGGGTATTTCAACCGGCGTTCACCGCAGATTTCATGTGTTCACAATGGCATGCCCTTTTGATGAGAGAACTGCTGATATCAGAGCGCAAATTATACGTGCAATCCACCGGGAGCGATTGATAAGACCACGGCTCGACATCTTGGCATATTGGATGAATTTTTGCTGGAGTGAAGAGATATAGATTCTCGCGCAAATCTTTAATATATTTAAATAGCCTTACATAGCCAACACTACCAATCGAGGACCTGGCCTCAGTTCACTCCAGACTATTTGCGTAGCCCTCCGTTTTTTTCAAATGGTAGTTTTATCTAGGCTATAATTCTGGAGATGCTGAGCACATCACAGTCGTTTCAGATGACCCATCCAAGATTTGTATCGGCCTCCTATCATACAAAGAGCAATATTGTCTGAGTACTATGCCGAGAGGCATTTACAACATAAAGTATAAAATAGTCTTAAAGAGCCCATGCCATTAAAATCACATTTTTCCTGTTGTTTGTTAAATAACATAGGTCTGAATAAGTTTGTGAGCTGTGGTAAGTTTGAAATCTATGCAGTTCGTCTGCTGAATGCAATAGGCAATGAAAGGAAAAAGGCAGAAGAAATGAGCCAATCTGGATAAGGTGACACTGTGACGTAGCGTTGTCAAACTATTATTCATGGCCCTGCCCACTTGGTTGGTTCGTAACCACCCACAAGAATTCTGAAGGAGTCGTGATTAAGCTAGTGCTAAATGCTAATACGTGTATGGTAGTTGCTTAGTTCGTAGTAGTAACAGACTAGTTACAGAATTTTGAATGCAATGGCAGAACGACATCGAAGTACATGAACTGCGACATGCTGCCTGCCGCCGGTTGCCGCGGCGCGAGGCACCACCGCCGCGAAGCACCACCGCCCGGCAGCGGGCAGCGGGCAGCCGGGCGGTGGTGCCTTGCGCCGGCAGCAGGCAGCAGGCAGCGCGCGGTTCTGTCTACTACAGATTGATGTGGAAGTGGAAGAACCAGAGACGTCGGAGAACCCGACGAAGTCCTTTGTGATTCATTATATCGTCTGGACGTGCACACAGCTTTTGGCCGTGATAATATGTATTATTTGATAGAGATATCTATGTATTATATGATATTATTTAGATATAGAGCTCCAGGACTGTAACGCAAGTGTTGTACACTTCCTTGTTATTTGGATAACCGTTCTGCTGTTGGTGTGATGGCATAACACGTCGGACTCTCGTCTATGGTATTTCTACAACTAGACCCGTAGTGGGGGTAATCTCAGCCATGGTTGAGAATGAATTGGGGGAAAGGAACTTTGGCTTTGACTCCCTGAAGTCATGAACCACGACATGGAGGAGAAAGGGATTGTTGACCGCGGTCGTCTCCCGCCGGAGCCTCGCTGCCGATGGACCACCGCCTCGGCTTCAGGATGCGGTGATTAGCGCTGACCGCTGCCGAGGCGGCGGGAAGCAGGGCTCAAGCGGGATACATTCGCGGCCAACAATCCCTTTCTCCTCCATGTCGTGGTTCATGTAGCCTACTTCAGGGAGTCAAAGCCAAAGTTCCTTTCCCCCAATTCATTCTCAACCATGGCTGAGATAACCCCCACTACGAGTCTCGTTGTAGAAATACCACAGACGAGAGTCTGACGTGTTATGCCATAACACCAACAGCAGAACGGTTATCCAAATAACAAGGAAGTGTACAACACTTGCGTTACAGACCTGGAGCTCTGCTCTATATCTAAATAATATCATATTATACATAGATATCTATATCAAATAATACATCACGGCCAAAAGCTGTGTGCGTCCAGACGATATAATGAATCACAAAGGACTTCGTCGGGTTCTCCGACGTCTCTGGTTCTTCCACTTCCACATCAATCTGAAGTAGACGCGGTCGTTTGAGATTCATAATAACCTATCGTCTGGAGACTCACACAGCTTTTGGCCGTGATAATATATATTATACATATAGATATCTATGTATAATTTGGGTTTCTAAGAGCCATTGCGATACATCCACCGTAAACAGAGCGCATGGTACCGTGGCTACAAGCTGCTCAGGGCCAGGTGATAATATTATATATTATATGATATAGATATCTATGTATAATATGGGTTTCTACGAGCCATTGAGATACATCCACCGTAAACAGAGCGCATGGTACTGTCAGTCAGTGGCTACAAGCTACTCAGGGCCACACCCCCACCCCCCTCCTTGACCTGCCTTGACACGCCCACCGTATACAGAGCGCATGGTAGTGGCTACAAGCTGCTCAGGGCCACACCCCCACCCCCCTCCTTGACCTGCCTTGACACGCCCACCGAAACAGCGCGTTTGGGGGAAGCTCAATGTGCGACTGTTTCGGAGTGACTGTAACTCTGCACCACGGCTGAATTTCGGGGACGTCTTTGAATACTGTGTTTGTGGCCCACTAATACCTATATTAAAGCATCATAAAATAGAATGGCATGGGATCTTTAACGGACTTGCATCCACTGGAGAATGTTCGATCGTAGCCGGCGGCTTCATTACAAGCACTGATCCATCTTGATCTGTGAAGTTGATGAATTGTCACTTTTAGGTTTTCTACCCAGTTACCAAAAAAGAAACATTTTGAATAGTATGCGCTGTGGCAAGCACACGGTTTGCGTGTTACTTCGAAGGCAAAAAAAATCTAAAATACAAGAAAACACAAAAACCTACATTCAACCAGTGTGGGGTATGGCCCATGACTCTCTGAGGTGGTAGGTACCTCCAGGTAGCCTACCCCCTCCATGCCAGGGCGCCCTGAATTTATGTTTATTAACATCTTCTCCACCGGGGTCAAGACAATTTGAGGGCCAGATCCAGTCTGCCGACTGTCGGCCTTTTCACGATTGGCTTAAAAAAATTGCTTATTTAAATTTATACCGATACGATGGTGGGAAAAGCTTACAAGTTTGTATGTTTTTTATATTTGATCCTCTGACCGCTTGGAAGCAATCGGAGTAGGCCTACATATTGTTTTAGAAGAAAGGGGTTATGTGGTAGCATCTTTAAGAATGCTTAACTGGGATATTTATATATTCATGGCTCAAATATTAAGGATCATGCTTTTGACGTGTAACTAACGCATTTACGCGGTCAGCGATCCGCTGCCAGGCTTTGGTTCTCCGGGTTCTCAGGTTTTAGCGTTCCCTTTTCTTGTGATAATGTCCTTCTCCTCGTCATAGCTCTCCAGGAGAACCTGGAGTTCCTTTTCATTGAAATAAGCGGCCAGTTTCGCCATATCGATCAGGGTTTCCATGATCCATACATCGCGTCTTTTTAAGTTTGGCGTGGACGCGCACAACCCTGTGTTAACCAACCCCGAGTTGATTGAACTAATGCATAACCGCTGCTGTGGAACCGAAAACTCTGGGTTGGTCGGCACAGGGTCAATCAACCTAGAGTTCAGCGTTAACTCAGTGTTTGTTAAACCTCCGTTCGTGGAACACCCCTCAGAACAGGTGATCAGCGTTGGGTTAATCAACTCTGAGTATGTTCACTCTGGGTTGAGGGCGTGCCTGTTGACTATGAAGAGCCATCATCAATGGATCTCTGATAACATGATCAAACATGGACCAAAAGCGTAGATCCACTTACTTTTCCCCCACGGAATTGGAAATTCTAATGAACGTGTATGCCGAGCAGTTACCCATTTTAACAAAAAAAAAAGCAATACCGCCGCGGCAGCGAGAGCGCGAGAGAGAGCTTGGCAGGAAATAGCTGAACAAGTCAATGCGTGAGTCAAATAAATTAGTAAAATAAAATAAAATAAGAGGAAAGTTGAATATCTTCCACTTATTCAATATGTAAATTGTGTGTGTGTGTGTGTGTGTGTAAATTTACGCAACCCCGAGTTGCCCCACGAGGACTTGGCAGCAAATGAAGTACAAAAATATAGTTTAAACAGGTAAACTAATGTTTAATTGAAATCAAATCAATTGTGCTCTTTTGCCTGCTCTACCTAATTTAACAGCTATGTTCAACATGTATTATATATTTGTATACTATATTTAAGCAGTAAATGTAAGTAGTAGGCCTACATTTCCCAGCCACCCCAACACTGCCAATATTTAATAGGATTTAGATATATTAGAAGGCTACACCTAGGCAAAATGCATTATAAATATATATGTGTCTTCAAAATAGCGCTTACTGAATATTAGGGTAACATTTTCCTCCATGTTAGCAAATCGAAAAAATGCAGAGGCCCGGCAGACTGGAGGGGGTCCACCACCTGCAGCCCTCACAGAGGCTGAGGAGATGGCCCTCAGCCAACAGAGTATGCGTCCTGTGGCTGAGGGCATCCCTGGGGGGAGCTCCTCTGATCCCCCCCACCCCCCAGGATAGTGCCTTTACAGTATAAGAGGTTGGTTATTCAAAATAATTAAATATGTATACGCAACCCAGCGCGTTGCAAATTAGATGGGGCAATATTCTGGCTCGAGTAATAATTGCACTGTCTAATCATCTTCTTCCAGTTACTGATGGCGTCATCGCCCTACTTGAACCAGATGCCCTCACCAACCTCCATGCAATTGTAACAATTCAAAAGATGCAAAAGAATGCTTTGGAGATCCAAATTTTGGAACATAAGTTATAGGTGGGTGAGGTGCAAACTGGGATAGGCTACTGTTCCCTGCTCTAAAAACATACCCAATATAAATGACTTTTTTTTTTTTGTGCTTTCAGGAAATAAAAAAATCCTCATAATAAGTAGATTGTCTTTATTAGAACACGGGCTGTGGTGGGACAAGTTATTTTGTTGAACAGTCTACTCAAAGGGTTTTACTTCAGTGAGCAATTCAGACGATTATGCTGAGCATGTGCATGTAGAGAAGAACAGCATCTGGTTAAAAGCAGTACCAGGGTCTTTTCTGCTTTGCATTCTTAAAATGAGTTTCTTGACTTGCAGCAGTTATAGGTCCGTGGTTAGTCAGCTACTCTGATCATGGGAAAGCCACAACGTTGAAGTGACTGTAGTAGGCCCTACAGAGCGGGTGGGATGCACGGGGTGGATCATTCTGCACATGCGTTAATTGCGATAAAAAAATAAAAAATAAAATTAAAAACGCACTGTCAAACGCACCCCTGGTGCGTTTGACAGTTAACATGGGGGCTGAGAAGGTGGTCTAAATAAATGATAGATTGCGCTGAAAAACGATAGCGCTCGTAAAGAAAATTATCAGGAAAATAAAGTATATCCAACCGGGGTCTTAATAATCGTTCCTCACGGAGATTCCTTCTGAGAATCGCAGCCTCTACGTCCACAGGCTCTCGTAGAAAAGGACATGCCATTTCTAACACTTCCTTCTGTCGGAGAGCTGCCTTCAGCCTTATAGACAACAAACTCAGAGTAGGTCTAACCACCTCCCGAGCAGGTTAGGTCCACGGCGTATGTTGCCTAGGGTGACCAGATTTGAGTTTGTGAAAAAGAGGACACTTAGTCGCGGGGGGGGGGAGAAGGTGCCGTCTATACACGGCACCTTCTCAACGAGCACATGAGATCGGTCGCCCAATAACAGACTCTCTCTACAGTCAGCTCGCGCAAGAAGGTGGAACGTAAGGGAGATACCATTTCCAGAACTTGGAAGGCCGTAATAACCATAGACATATACAATGGTAATAACTAGTAGGTTATGTGAAAGACCCAGAAACACAAATATGCGACGAGGCAAAAAAAAATAAAAAGATAATAATAACAATAATATATATATATATTTTTTTTTTTGCGACGAGGCAAAATACCGGACGTTTTTGGAATCCCTGCCGGACGCATTTTTTAGGTCTCGAAAAGAGGACATGTCCGGGAAAAAGAGGACGTCTGGTCACCCTAATGTTGCCGCAGCAACTAACTCTCGGTTGCGCTGAACCTGCTACCTGAAACGGAAAACCCAGAGTTTCCACTAACTCAGAGCGAACAAACTCGGGGTTGACTCAAAACCATCTACCTGAAACAGGGCTCTGATCACTCTGTGTCCCACTCAATTCTAAAAAATGCAGCTATCGATGAGGAAATCCTAATTTTTACGATAAAGGCACGCCTCCAGGTGCTGCCAACAAAACTGAATCTGTCCATCTGGTATCCCAATAATCATGACTCTCACTGTCTACACCATGGACAGCGTCAGACCATAGAGTCTATGTCCCACATTTTAAACGGTTGTAATGTTTACCAAGGACTATACATAGCCAGGCGTGACAGGATTGTTGACAATATCACCAAAGATGTGTCACCCATTTTTTATTCCTCTGTTTTGTTCTACAAACATTCATGTGTGAAACCAGAAATGTTTCAATGCAATGACCCCCATGTATTTAAAGGTATGACAGCAAATACACCGGATGTCATTGTGATGGATGAGAATAGCAGAGAGGTTTTTCTATGGGAAGTTGGTTGCACTTTCGACTCAAGTTTAGAGGAAGCTTTCCTTACTAAACAAGTTAAATACCGACCATTAGTGCAAGCTATTATACATTTAGGCTATAAATGCCAGCTCATTGTTTTTATTTTCGGCAGCCTAGGTCATGTCCACAGGCTGGTGGTCAGAGGCTTGAGAATATGAGGTTGTCCAAATGTAAAGCAAAGCAGCTTGCAACATATTGCTCAATCTCCTCCATTATAGGCAGCCGAGCTATTTGGAGGAGGAGGTGTTTTCTGTACCCATAGATTTTCTCTGTCTGTTAACAGACTGTGTTCAACCAACGTTGATTGAATAAGCTCATGTGTACGTGTTGTCTATTCTGTGCATGTTTGACTCAAGTACTGCAACATGTTGTTTCGAGGATGTAGGGCATCAAAAGCAACTGAAAATATTTGTGTGACACAAATAAAGACATTGAAATGTGTCTTTGTCTGTGTGGTGTAGTCTACGTGATACGCAGGTATACGCCGTATACCCACTAGGAACGCTTCAGGATTTCGGTCTCCCCACTTAAAAATGTGCACCGATACCCATCAATCGTTTTGTGACAGAACTTTCACCTCCGTGTATATTTTTCGCAAATACCGGTCGGGTATAACTGCAAAAAAACACTTTTAGTTATCTCCTACATTCATCATTCAAAAAATTCCCCCTGCGTGCTCGCGGGACTCTCTAAATCGACGCCACTTCGACCTGGGTGGGACTTTACGTCCTACGTCACTCGCTATGGGTTTGCATGTGTGCGCGTAGCCGTTTGTCTCAGGGATCTGTGCACGAACTCCCTTGCACTACAGATTACGAGCGTCAAGTGTCGTACGCGATGGAGGGTGGGTGACATTCCTACAGTCTGTGATGATAGGCTATATTTCTACAAATGACTTACTATTACTAGCGATTAACATGACGAAACACAAACTAAGCTAACATTAGACTATAGCCATACCAGATAACGCCATACCAGCTAACCCTAACTATTTATATTAAACTCTGAACCATTTTGTAACAGGCAACTGTGTGTTGGTGCGTCTTATTGCTTCCCACGTCTGCGTCTGCATCTTTCCCACTCCTGGCTAATAGTTTCAGCTTTTGTACTGTATATCAGAAATGATCACCCTGTACCACACTGCTGACTTGTTGATGTTTTGTGAGCACTCACGCATTTCTCTAGGTATCTTAAAGGTTGGGTACGGAATTCGCTTTTTTGGCCATTTTTGCAAAATTACTTGAAATCCTTATCATAACCCGCTTACAGCCACTGAGTCAGAAGTACTGACATGAAAATTAAACTTGTCAATCATCTGTGGAACGGGCAGGGCTCGAAAAACTCCAGCCAATCATTTGGATTGCCACCTCGTTGCATTGGACAGTAAGTACGTCAATCAAACGGTCGTACTGCACTCCCCCTCCCCCGCGCCCCGCGCGCGACCCCTTCGTGCAGTACTCGTGACCCAGAGCTCGTGACCCAGAGCAAGCTCCTGTTTGTTGTTATCCTGCGGTATCTACTGGAACTAGTTAATCCACATTTGGACCTAGCAGTAGAAGACAATTTCCATGGCAGACAAGACGCCACCATCCCCACCACCACCACCAGCAAAGAGAAGGAAAACTCTTTTTCAGAGAGTAATTGATAATAAAAACGCTGAAAGAGAAAAACTGAAATCAAGAATAATCCTAGGCGCTGCTTTTGAACGTTGGCGGCAACTGAAGGACGAGAAGGGTCTAAAAACCGATGCTTGTGTGGCGGTTGACCTAGTTTCAAAGTTTATACCGTTTATACTCGGTAATACCGGTGTTGAGACGAGTGTATTACTCGGTGTGAAAATGTCCACACCGCGGCAACCCTAGTGAAAACCAGGACTTCCAATACAATTATATGAAACAAACATACATTTTCTAAAAATAGTAATGATTTATGTGACCGTTTAATGTTTATAACATCTGGTGCAACCATAGCCGCGAGAACGTATTCTCAGCAGGGGGTGCTGGAAAAAAAAAACCTGCCTGCACTAGACTCGCAACTCGTCACATTGATAAAAAATATATATAGCAGCGCAGCTCAATTACACCAGTGCATGCTCGCAAAGTTGAAAATCGATCGTTGTGTTCACTTCCTTCACACCATGGTTCACATCCAGCTGCTCACAGAACAAGTTTAGCGCACCACCGCTACCCTCACACTTTTTCATATAGCCTTTTTTCAGCACTAGGACATATGAGCATTAAATAAATGCTGCGTCTCAACATGCCTTGGACAGCAGCGAGGATGACTCGCTTTGCCACGGGCCGAAACAGTTCGGAGCGACCACAGCCAGAGCGAACACAGCGGGGCAGAGGAGTGTCAGGAAGTCTTTGGTGTACACATCAGTACGGCCTATTTGCACTACTGTTTAGTGGCAATGCAGTGTTTTATTCTATGCCTTTTTATTTTCGTATATTATTTCAATTAATACAATTTATTTATTCATGAAATCAAGATCTGGTCTTCAAATCTTTTTTCCAAATATAGGTCGTATTACAATGGGGTTTGTGTTTATATTCGGACCAATACGGTACAGCGGACGCTCACATGACGTTAAGCATTTCCTGGTGCATAATGTGACGCTTCAGAACCTAAAATCCCGTTTCTCCCCGTTGATACGACAACACATAACCGGCGTTTTCAGAAATCTCCACTTTGGCTGGAGTTTTTAAAAATGATATTTTTCTGTGATAAGACAGGGCCTCGGACAGGGGGTGTTGCAGCACCCCCAAAACCCCTACTTCCCGCGGTACTGGGTGTAATTTACAGCTGAATGTAGTGCCATGTTGTTAAACGAAAACCTACGCTAGTCTGGCTCGCTCTCGCGCATCTCTGTTCGCGCTCGTGCATGATTGCGCGTCCAGGTACTTGGAATGGGTGGAGTCAGAGTCAGCGTTGAAGGAGAGGGGGTAGGACCATTTGAGTTGTGTATTTTCAAAATCTGCTGGCGTTTCGCAAATCGCGTACCCAACCTTTAAGTTTCCTACTGGAGTCATCAAAACTTTGGACTTTGTTATTGTAATAAATATTGTGTTGCAAAAACCCTTTGTGTCTTACCCTTAGCGTTACCCTAACCTTAACCCCAGTAACATTTCTTCATCATAAACTACAAGTTACGCAAAATGGCATACAAACATCCAGTCCAATATGAAAGAAAAAAAGCTAGCTTCATTAAGGAATCGAACCCCTTATCCCCGCGTTAATGTGTTTTTCTCTGACCACTAACCCATCAGGTCTTAGTACATGCGATTCAAGAGTTAACCACTTGATAATCTTTAAACTTCGGTTGCCTAGAAATTGTAAAGACAGTGACAGTGTGTACATTGTGCGAGTATCCGTCACTCGCGATGTGTGTGCAGTCCAAAATGAAAGAAAAAACCTTGCATCACTAGGGAATCGAACCCCCAATCATCAGTTGGTCATTGATAACTGTAAACAAAGAGATCGCATTTTGTTTAACTGCTAACTAACAAACGGGTTTATGCGTTCACTGAACAAAGATTATGGAAATAAAAGACCACTTTTCTATCAGAAAAATCATCAGAACCGTTATTACCAACCCATAGACACTAAAGCCAAAACCTTTCTCACATGCACACCCATCGCGAGTGACGGCTATGCGCACACATGCACACCCATAGCGAGTGACGTAGGACGTAAAGTCCCGCCCAGGTCGAAGTGGCGTCGATTTAGAGAGTCCCGCGTGCTCGCGCTCTGCCCTGTCTCTGTTACGAAGCACAGAGCTGCCCCTGCATCTCTGAGATTGAAAGTTACAATTACAATATTACAATATGAAAATCAAACTACACTATTTCAGTGTTTTAGTTAGTTTTTAGCCGGGCCCAAAATCTACTGCTGCCGCTTCGGTTGACCCTGCAGCAGCAGATGCCACTACTAGAGCTACGCAGACTAGCAAATGTAGCGAGTGGGGCGATGAGGATGGGATAAAGTCTAGGGGGGAGGGAGAACCGACAACGCCACCAGGGGAATTACACCCCTTGAAATAAAGTATAATCAAAGAGATGTAACTTGTGTATTAAATAATATTAACAATGCCGATAAGGCAAACAGATTCGTTGAACTGATAGACAGAGACGGGAATTCAAAATAAACCAAATCTTTATTACAAACAGCTAAAACTAATTTATATCTAAAAGTCACAATATCTAAAATAGCAGTCCCAATCTTAAACAAAACCAACCAGACTAAAGCTGAGGCCAACTGCTGAGAGGCTAACTACGCCGTGGAGTGCCTAGGGGTGCTACCACTCACCACAAGTGCCTCACATCAATAGTCACTACACACTAAAGCTGGGGAAAAACGTGTTATATCCCTGTGCTTTAATTCACATGCAAGTGACGGGACCTCACCAGGGGTGCCTAGCCTCCGTACAGTTTGGCACCCAGCTCCAGCCTAAATAAACAATAACTATTAAAACATCAATCAAAAACAAACATTTAACCCCCAGTTGGTTCGATAAATACTCAAAACAAAACAATAAGGCAAAGCAAAACAGGGCAAAACAGCAGCAAGTGAACCTACAAAATGGAGGAAAATATAATTAAGTACGGCTCACTATGCTGCATACGTAGATCAATTGGTGTGGCCTACAAACTACTCACCACCACGGGTTTGGGGGTAAGCATGAAAGTCACTCGGTCACAGGGGGACATCCTAAAGATGGTCACCAGCCACAGCAGAGACAAAGCCATACTGAGGCACATCACACCTGCTTTATATAAGGGGCTTGATTAGGGGACTGGGCCATTTTCATGCTGTGTTCAAGAGCACTATGTTCAACACCGTTTAGAAATGCTTCTACATTGCTACACAAAGACACCAGTGGCGGTTCCTTAGAGGAGGCAACGGAGGCAACGCCGCCTCGTGATTTTCGTAAAGAAATTAAAATAAATTATTATTACAAAATATTTATTTTTCAAAATTATCTATGTGCAATGGGTGTTTATGACAGAATAATTACATGAAAATGTTGAAAATGTTAAAAAAACAACAACTGCGAAGGGCCTTTGCAAGCGCGGAGGCTGGCCAACGTTAATCTCAGCATGTTGTTGTGTCCAGGGTTGGCCACTGAAGGGAGCGGAGGCAAAGAGGCCAAAACTCACTTTTGCCGCCTTTGAGAATAAAAAATAACCAATCACAATTCAGTTTCACTGTTGCGAGGTAAATCATCTATACCATGTTAAACATAGGAAGGGAGGCCAGCCTCATCTACTCCTTGCAACCAATCACAAATCAGTATTTTTTTAAATAATTTTCTGAGCAAATTCGTTCTTTCTAGTCAGTTGCCGCGGCTAAGAAAGATTACGACTAACAACGATATCAACATGGAGGAGAATATAATTCAATATCTACAAGAACACAATTTTCGAGGCTACAGTTTGAGCATAAAGAGAATGGAAGACCAACACCGAGACTGAACTTGATCCAGACCACAAAAGCAGGTGGCTCACGAAGCTTCAAGGAGGAGAACTAAGCTCGGATGGAATGGCTAGCTGGCTCTGATCGGAAATTATTCTGCTGGCCTTGCATTTTGTTTGATGAATCACCTACAGCTAACCCATGGATTAGCATTGGATTTGATGACTTAAAGAAGAACTTGCAAAGAGCCATGGAGAGACTTGGCAAGTCCAAGAGCCACATTCATTCCAACTTAAAGTTGAAACTGTTTGGACGTGTGCAGATTGCAACCCGGTATCACGCAATTGCGTGCTCCTGCGCACGAACGTTAATCTATTGAAGCGTGTTCCCGAGCACGATAGTCCGACTTTTTGCGTGTTACACAAAACGAAATGTAAACCAATCCATTCTGAATGGGAGTGTTCTAAGACAATTAACGTGCTCCACAAAACGGTACGAGAGAGAGAGAAAGAGAGAGCGGGAGGGACAGAGAGAGAGAGAGAGAGCGAGAGAGAGAGAGAGAGAGCGAGAGAGAGGCTTCAGAAAGGGTGTGCACAGATAGTACAGTGCACCCTAGTTATGTTTATGCCAAAACCTATATATATAATTAGGCTGTGGAAATCGCAATAAGTTAAGAACACAACTTTGCATGTTGAGCACACAGCCGTGTGACTCGTTTATTTTGTAAAAAAGAAAACCGGAAAACAAAGCGTGCTGAAGGTAAACAAATCCAGCATGGTCTGTGACGTCATGAGACGCACGTAATCCTTAGGGACCGCGATCCCTGAACCACCAAGAACGTAAATGACAAGCAGTAAACAACAACACAATTGAAAGAACAACACATAACGAAATACTGTAGGTGAATTATGTTACGGTCACTACAAGGCTATAATTAAATTATTTAGCGTGTAATGAGACAATCTATAGCCAAATTGTCGAAGATGCCCGAGAATCTTCGGGGATATCAGCATGGGAAATCGGCGAATCAGACCCATGAAGGGGGGGGGGGGGGGACACGTTAGGGGGGGGGACACGTTTGTTGAGGGGGGGGGAGACACGTTTGTAGGGGGGGGGCACGCTCGACAACGAGAGTTGGTTTTTATTGAACGCTCGACAACGAGAGTTGGTTTTTATTGAACGAGACTTCAACACGGAACAGCTGCACGAAACGATGGTCACGTCACTCTCGGTGACGGTGTCGACAATAATGAACACACGAACAATGTTAATAGAACAACACACAACCACATAACATCCCGAACCCATTAACCCCACTTAATCCTAACAACAAAACAAGTTAACAAAAGCCCCATTTGTCAACTGTGAACCCCAATTCCCAGAATCCCCCGCGGCTCCGGAACACGGCGTAGCTTATATTAATCTTTATTATCTGAATGGGAAATGCAATATTTTAGGACAGATACACCATTAAACGCGTTTCTAATGACATTTCTAGCGAGAAATTTACATTTTCCTTACATAATCTTCAGTCAGTGAATGTGTATGATCTTTATTAATCTTTATTATCTGAATGGGAAATGCAATATTTTAGGACAGATACACCATTAAACGCGTTTCTAATGACTTTTCTAGCGAGAAATGTACATTTTACTTACATAATCTTCAGTCAGTGAATGTGTATGATCTTTATTAATCTTTATTATCTGAATGGGAAATGCAATATTTTAGGACCGATTCACCGTTAAACGTGTTTCTAATAACATTTCTAGCGAGAAATATACTTTTTACTTGCATAATCTTCAGTCAGTGATTGTGTCTGATCTTTAGTTTTATAGTTATTAGGATTTGATCGGCTCGCTCGCATGTTTCAACGACGTCAGGTTGCTTTCGCTAAACTAGCAGCTCACGTGCTTCCTGCGTTTGTGTTATTAAACTGTTACTTTATGTAACTTTTAATGATATCATCTTGTTAGAAACACGTATATCTGAGAGCCAACCCAGTCGCCAAAAGCATACGTTGACAGTGTACTTTTCGTGAACACTGGATTACGTCGCATTTCAACATAAAATAGCGTGTTATACACACACACACACGCACGCACAGACACACACACACAAGCACACACAAGCACACACACGCACGCACAGACACAGACACACACACACACACACACACGCACACACGCACACGGTGCATTTCGCTGCTAAAACAACAACAAAAAAATATTCCCTCAAATATTATTACTTTCAAAACGTTGGGCAAAATGGCCAATAATATCATTTTTTATTTGGGATGCTTCTAGGACATTTTGGGTGGATTTTGAACGGTATGTGGGGGGCACGTTTTTTGCAGGACCTGGCAACCCTGCGCTGTTGCCCTAGATCTGGATCCACCCCGGCGTGGTGCCGTCTCCTTTTGACCTTTTGACCCCAGACTTCTGGGGGAATAGCTGAATCAATTCATTAGTCAATCAGAAGCATGTAAATATCGTCCCGGTGGCGTAAGAGGACGAACAAGGTGTCCTTCAACATCTACGCTTCCAGGAGATTGCAACGGTGCCACACATGAGCATATTCGAACATGTTTAATGGTAGTAATTAGCTGTCGAAATTGGAGGCCTTAATCAATACTGAGCAGCTATTGATTTGCTTCCCGATAAAGATTTGTCACAAATGACATGTTATTTAGCATCTACACGTTGAGCTGAGTCCAATGACACCAAGAACGACACTCTAGCTAATGGTAACATGTGTTTTACATGGTACACCTAGGTCTAGGACATGATCTCGGTGTAGCAAGAGGCCGAGCTTGATCTCTTTGGACTCAGCTTAACGTGTAGATCCTAATTAACATGTAATTTGTCAAAAATCTCCATCGGGAAGCAAATCTATAGCTGGTCATTATTGATAAAGGCCTCCAAAATCGACAGCTAATTACTACCCCGAAACATATTCAAATATGATCATGTGTGGCACTGTTGCAATCATCTCGAAACGTAGATGTCAAAGGACACCTTGTTTGCTCTGTTGCACCACCGGGAAGATATTTTCATACTTCTAATGGATTGATTCATATTTTAAGGTTCTCGGAGTGAGACTTTAAGTGGCTGCAGCAGAAGTGTTGAGACGAAAGATTATATCAAGAGATTTATAGAATATTCCCATTCACATTATGATTCTTCGTCGTAACATCCGACCAAACATCCTTTACATTCACAGAGCGAAGATTATGAAAGTCCAGTCTCAGCAAGTGCTCCATCTCGTTGCACCTGCACCCAGCGGCTCGCTTGCAAGATTTTGGCCTGAAGTTCTTCCCAGACCAACACCCTAGCCATCCAACATGCATATCTGAGAATCAGGCCTCTCTTTAATAATGACAAAAAGTTATGAGAGAAACACACATTAACTTTTTGTTATCTCATAAGCGGCGTGGTGCCGGCTCCTTTTGACCTTTTGACCCCCGACTTCAAAAACTTGGCCACAGGCCAGCTGTGTCTACACACCTTTAGCCACAAATGTACACCTCCATCCCACAAAAAATGGGGACTAGAAACTAACCTCTGTCTTATGTACATTTACTGTACTGTTGGAGGTCGCGCCCCTTTGCCGACCTTTTCGAGATAGCTAAGGATGCTAAAATGTTTACACACATTTCCCGGGGCCCCGTGTACGACATATCCGAGATTTGGAGTTCTAGCCCTTAGAGAAAAAAAGTTTTCCCAAATGGAGTGTCATTTGGACAAAGCCCCTCAGAAGTGTAGCCTGCAAGACCTAATGGTTCAGAATGTGGTGGAAAAACAGTTTTTGAGATAGGAAGGTCCTACCGCCCTGAAATTTTAATACCTTATTCTAGGGCCTAACTGGGACCTCCGCACCGAAACTTGGCCCGGTCGGACCCCGAGGGCAGGAAGGGGGGGCCTGCCCTCGGGGTCTGACCGGGCCAAGTCTCGGGCAGGAAGGGCCCCCCCTTCCTGCCCTCGGGGTCCGACCGGGCCAAGTTTTGGTGTTATTAGAAACACGTTTAACGGTGAATCGGTCCTAAAATATTGCATTTCCCATTCAGATAATAAAGATTAATAAAGATCATACACATTCACTGACTGAAGATTATGTAAGGAAAATGTACATTTCTCGCTAGAAAAGTCATTAGAAACGCGTTTAATGGTGTATCTGTCCTAAAATATTGCATTTCCCATTCAGATAATAAAGATGAATAAAGATCATCCACATTCACTGACTGAAGATTATGTAAGGAAAATGTACATTTCTCGCTAGAAATGTCATTAGAAACGCGTTTAATGTTGTATCTGTCCTAAAATATTGCATTTCCCATTCAGATAATAAAGATTAATATAAGCTACGCCGTGTTCCGGAGCCGCGGGGGATTCTGGGAATTGGGGTTCTCAGTTGACAAATGGGGCTTTTGTTAACTTGTTTTGTTGTTAGGATTAAGTGGGGTTAATGGGTTCGGGATGTTATGTGGTTGTGTGTTGTTCTATTAACATTGTTCGTGTGTTCATTATTGTCGACACCGTCACCGAGAGTGACGTGACCATCGTTTCGTGCAGCTGAATCGTGTTGAAGTCTCGTTCAATAAAAACCAACTCTCGTTGTCGAGCGTTCAATAAAAACCAACTCTCGTTGTCGAGCGTGCCCCCCATAGACATCTTATAGATAGACGGAGCATTGGCTGCTGGGAAGCGAGAAATACGGCCGCATCTTGGAGTGGTCAACCGGGTGCAGCAACAGCAGCAGAAACAGGATGCCGGGCTGTTGTTCAGCGTATTCCTGCTCAAATCGGCGGACAATCCATAATAGGAATCGGGGGATTACTTTTCACAAGCAAGATTTAACATTACCGTACTATTGGTATAATTAGTATTGAATAATAAGACACGCCAAACTATGTGGCCTTTATCATAGCTACACGTATGACAAAAAAACGCATGAAAATCTGTGGTATTCTGTGAGGTATGATTAATTAAATGCGCTGACAGTTCATTGCTCAAGCCAAACGGATTACACCGAGTGGAGCGGATGACCACTCCAAGATGGCGGCCCCGCGTCTCGTCAGCGCCAGTAGGCGGTAGCATTCGATGCTCCGTCTACCTATAAGATGTCTATGGTGCCCCCCCCCTACAAACGTGTCTCCCCCCCCCTCAACAAACGTGTCCTCCCCCCCCCCCCCCCCCCTTCAACTAACGTGTGTCCCCCCCCCCCCCCCTTCATGGGTCTGATTCGCCGATTTCCCATGCTGATATCCCCGAAGATTCTCGGGCATCTTCGACAATTTGGCTATAGATTGTCTCATTACACGCTAAATAATATAATTATAGCCTTGTAGTGACCGTAACATAATTCACCTACAGTATTTCGTTATGTGTTGTTCTTTCAATTGTGTTGTTGTTTACTGCATGTCATTTACGTTCTTGGTGGTTCAGGGATCGCGGTCCCTAAGGATTACGCGCGTCTCATGACGTCACAGACCATGCTGGATTTTTTTACCTTCAGCACGCTTTGTTTTCCGGTTTTCTTTTTTACAAAATAAACGAGTCACACGGCTGTGTGCTCAACGTGCGAAGTTGTGTTCTTAACTTATTGCAATTTCCACAGCCTAATTATATATATAGGTTTTGGCATAAACATAACTAGGGTGCACTGTACTATCTGCGCACACCCTTTCTGAAGCCTCTCTCTCGCTCTCTCTCTCTCTCTGTCCCTCCCGCTCTCTCTTTCTCTCTCTCTCGTACCGTTTTGTGGAGCACGTTAATTGTCTTAGAACACTCCCATTCAGAATGCATTGGTTTACATTTCGTTTTGTGTAACACGCAAAAAGTCGGACTATCGTGCTCGGGAACACGCTTCAATAGATTAACGTTCGTGCGCAGGAGCACGCAATTGCGTGATACCGGGTTGGCAGATTGATGAAGCCCTCAGCCAGGCAGCTAGCATCGCTACCCAGCGCCACAATGGACTTGTGAGAAGAAATCGGGAGATACTACGTAAAATGATTATTGCAGTGGTATATCTTGGGAAGCAAGAGCAGGCCTTCCGTGGGCACAATGAGTCAGCTGAATAGCCTTAATAAGGGGAATTACGTTGAATAGGTAGATCCTGCTAGCTCAACATCTAGAATCAGCCACAGTTTTCAAAGGGACATCAAAAGCCATAAAGAACGACATCATTCATAGCATAGCAATGGTGATTAAGGCAGACATCGATCGCGAAATGAGTGCAGCTCCATTCATCGCCGTGCAAGCTGACGATACAACTGATGTGTCCTGCCAGTGTCAGATCTCTGTCATCCTTAGATAATGTGAATGAGAAAGGGAATGCGTGCGAACAATTCTTAGGATTTGAGGATGTCAGTGCAGAAAGAGATGCCGCGGTTTTAACTGAAGTTGTAACGGGAACATTAAGAAAGTACAATCCGGAGGAGAAATTAATATAATCTACACTGTTGTATGCATATCGTTTACTCTGTCTTGGTTGTTCAGGGATGGCTGTCCCATTAAATGTTAGTTTAATGTTTTGGTTTTCTAACGAAATAAACGAGTCACGCATTCGTGTGCCCAACGTGAGGAATTGTCTCTTTCCATTTAATGCAATTTCCACAATATTTTATTTATGTGATTGGAGGATACGTGTCGTTGACCCTGTAGGCTGCCATGCCATGCATTACATTTAAGTAGCACGCTCGCACCATGAATGAACTTAACTTTATGAAGTTGAACTTTGTCTGTACGTTTAATTAAAAGTTTAGAAGCATTGTACTCTGCTGATATACGGAAGCCGAGAACGGCCATCGATTATTTTATTAACAAAGATAGTTTTCTCGTGATAACAAGATATTTTTTCCCCTTCGTTTTCTCGTGATAACGAGATAATCCCTCTGTTTTCTCGTGATAACAAGATGTTTTTTTTCCTCCGTTTTCTCGTGATAACGAGATAATTAATTTGCGTGCAGCGTGTCTGCTCCTCTCACTCACTTCGGAGAAACTGGACACAAATAACCATCCCGTAAGTCACCCACGTTTAGCTTCTCAATGGATACTGTGTTGTGTATCAATACCTAACGTAACGTGAGCTTATACGCTCCCATTTAGTTAACGTAACGTTAGGTTATGTTAGAAAATAAGCTCCACGAAAAGTAATATAGTTTTTTTTCTGAGCCTCCCAGTGCTAACACTTCTGTCATTCATTCAGCTGCGCCAAAATGGATGAGTCGTTCCTTGCTGCCTTGAGGCAAAGAGGGATACCTGATGCAAACCTTGAGAAAATGTCACAGGACAAGGTAAATAACATCAACTGTTCTGTGGGGTGTTCCACAAAGCCGGTTTTATCACATAACCGGGTAAGTTAACCCAGGGTTTGCTGTAACCCTAGGTTTTCCGTTCCAAAAGGATCACGGTATGTTAGTTGCTATAGCAACATATGCTCTGAATCAAACCTGGTCGGAGCAGGTTTTGCGCAGGTTAAGTTGAAACATAACCCGGTTTTGGGGATTTCAACCGGCGTTCGCCGCAGATTTCATGTGTTCACAATGGCATGCCCTTTTGATGAGAGAACTGCTCATATCAGAGCGCAAATTATACGTGCAATCCACCGGGAGCGATTGATAAGACCACGGCTCGACATCTTGGCATATTGGATGACTTTTTGCTGGAGTGGAGAGATATAGATTCTCGCGCAAATCTTTAATATATTTAAATAGCCTTACATAGCCAACACTACCAATCGAGGACCTGGCCTCAGTTCACTCCAGACTATTTGCGTAGCCCTCCGTTTTTTTCAAATGGTAGTTTTATCTAGGCTATAATGCTGGAGATGCTGAGCACATCACAGTCGTTTCAGATGACCCATCCAAGATTTGTATCGGCCTCCTATCATACAAAGAGCAATATTGTCTGAGTACTATGCCGAGAGGCATTTACAACATAAAGTATAAAATAGTCCTAACGGACTTGCATCCACTGGAGAATGTTCGATCGTAGCCGGCGGCTTCATTACAAGCACTGATCCATCTTGATCTGTGAAGTTGATGAATTGTCACTTTTAGGTTTTCTACCCAGTTACCAAAAAAGAAACATTTGGAATAGTATGCGCTGTGGCAAGCACACGGTTTGCATGTGTTACTTCGAAGGCAAAAAAAATCTAAAATACAAGAAAACACAAAAACCTACATTCAACCAGTGTGGGGTATGGCCCATGACTCTCTGAGGTGGTAGGTACCTCCAGGTACCCCCTCCATGCCAGGGCGCCCTGAATTTATGTTTATTAACAGCTCCTCCACCGGGGTCAAGACAATTTGAGGGCCAGATCCAGTCTGCCGACTGTCGGCCTTTTCACGATTGGCTTAAAAAAATGGCTTATTTAAATTTATACCAATACGATGGTGGGAAAAGCTTACCAGTTTGTATGTTTTTTATACTTCATTTTTATACTTGATCCTCTGACCGCTTGGAAGCAATCGGAGTAGGCCTACATATTGTTTTAGAAGAAAGGGGTTATGTGGTAGGATCTTTAAGAATGCTTAACTGGGATATTTATATATTCATGGCTCAAATATTAAGGATCATGCTTTTGACGTGTAACTAACGCATTTACGCGGTCAGCGATCCGCTGCCAGGCTATGGTTCTCCGGGTTCCAGAGGTTTTAGCGTTCCCTTTTCTTGTGATAATGTCCTTCTCCTCGTCATAGCTCTCCAGGAGAACCTGGGGTTCCATTTCATTGAAATAAGCGGCCCGTTTCGCCATATCGATCAGGGTTTCCATGATCCATACATCACGTCTTTTTAAGTTTGGCGTGGACGCGCACAACCCTGTGTTAACCAACCCCGAGTTGATTGAACTAATGCATAACCGCTGCTGTGGAACCGAAAACTCTGGGTTGGTCGGCACAGGGTCAATCAACCTAGAGTTCAGCGTTAACTCAGTGTTTGTTAAACCTCCGTTCGTGGAACACCCCTCTGAGGTCCGTTTCACAAAGCAGGTTCAAGAAACTGAGTTTCAACCTGAACTCTGAGTTGAGGTTAGTAGTTAGTAGTTAGTAGTTGATCTACTCTGAGATAGAAAACTCTGAGTTTCCGGTTTCACAACAGCAGATTTGAGTTAGTTTAGTAAACTCTGAGTAGTTTAACCCGGAGTTAAGCGCGTGCGCCACAACTTTAAAAAGCCAGCATCAATGGAGCCCCGATTCGACGAGTCACCATGGCAACGGGGAAGCGGAGGGCGACGTTTTAATGCGCTCATAGTGCAACACCACCAACAGAGAGAGAGACGGCGTTTAAACTTACTCATTGCTGCTCTCGTCAATAAGTTTAAATGTAGTCCTTTGCAATCACAATAATATCACAGGGGGAAACTGCTTGAATGGTAGACTATTCATTTATTTCATTTAGGTGCAATCCTTCGGAGGAGAAGCGCACTTGGCAGCAGTTTAAGATGAAATATGAAAACATTGTTCAAACAGATAAGACTTGTGGCGCATGAGGTACAGCGGGTCGTTCTCTAATCAGATGGTTGGCAGTTCGGATTCCAGCTTTTTTATTTTTTTTTATTTAATTTAATATCTTTTTTTTTTATTTTTTAAATGTAACCTCATTTTGATCATGTTTTACACTGTAACGTAAATATTAAGTGGCTATTTGACTGTGCAGTTGTTTTATCCCCAACATAATGCTGTGTTCACACAAATGTCTTCTCATCTATATCATGTTCTGTTAAATAATTAAGCCTATTTAAACTAACACACACTTCTACAACAGAAAGAAGGCAGATGCCCGTAAAATGGGTGGTGGCCCAGCACCGCCACTTCTAACGGAGGCAGAGGAGCTGGCCCTAAACCAGAATATTAGTATATTATTCTGGGATAGCCACTTTGTGTATCGCTAACTAGTTGCCTAGCAACCAAGTAACGTTTATGTATGGTTAAATCTGTAATCTTAATCTGTCATCAATCTGTTATATTTTAAACAGTTGTTTACATTTATGTGAACATGTCTGACAGCTTACTGTCTGTATTTTTATGTCTTGTCTAGTTTTACGAATCTGAATGGAATTAAGTGAGAGATGGAAAATAAATGAAATCAGTTCAAGTTTCATGGAAGAAAAGTCCCGCTCTTCATTTTATTCTCGTTAGCTATCTGTCTGTGCTTTGTAGTGGACACAACTGCCAGGACAGAATATCACACAATATAACACAATAACACTTCCCAACAAGCTATCATGACATGGGACCAATGGATGCCTTGGACGTCTAGTTAAATATGATGTTGATGATGATTTTGTTATTAAAAGACCATCTACTTACCTGATGTTTCTGTAAGAGAAATATTAATAGATGATAAACGTTTTTATGTAAGACTGATGATAAAGGAGAAATTACCTGCTTTGATAAGGGAATATTTGCTGTCCTGAGGGGTGTTCCACGAACGGAGGTTTAACAAACACTGAGTTAACGCTGAACTCTAGGTTGATTGACCCTGTGCCGACCAACCCAGAGTTTTCGGTTCCACAGCAGCGGTTATGCATTAGTTCAATCAACTCGGGGTTGGTTAACACAGGGTTGTGCGCGTCCACGCCAAACTTAAAAAGACGTGATGTATGGATCATGGAAACCCTGATCGATATGGCGAAACGGGCCGCTTATTTCAATGAAATGGAACCCCAGGTTCTCCTGGAGAGCTATGACGAGGAGAAGGACATTATCACAAGAAAAGGGAACGCTAAAACCTCTGGAACCCGGAGAACCATAGCCTGGCAGCGGATCGCTGACCGCGTAAATGCGTTAGTTACACGTCAAAAGCATGATCCTTAATATTTGAGCCATGAATATATAAATATCCTAGTTAAGCATTCTTAAAGATCCTACCACATAACCCCTTTCTTCTAAAACAATATGTACTCCGATTGCTTCCAAGCGGTCAGAGGATCAAGTATAAAAATGAAGTATAAAAAACATACAAACTGGTAAGCTTTTCCCACCATCGTATTGGTATAAATTTAAATAAGCCATTTTTTTAAGCCAATCGTGAAAAGGTCGATAGTCGGCAGACTGGATCTGGCCCTCAAATTGTCTTGACCCCGGTGGAGGAGCTGTTAATAAACATAAATTCAGGGCGCCCTGGCATGGAGGGGGTACCTGGAGGTACCTACCACCTCAGAGAGTCATGGGCCATACCCCACACTGGTTGAATGTAGGTTTTTGTGTTTTCTTGTATTTTAGATTTTTTTTGCCTTCGAAGTAACACATGCAAACCGTGTGCTTGCCACAGCGCATACCAGAGATGGAAATTAACTTTTTTGCCCACCAGCCACTGTGGCAGGTAGATTTAAAAATCTACCAGCCACTCATCTTTTTTACCAGCCACTTTTTATACGCTATATATTTTTTAATATATGCGTACATTTTAAACAATATAATAGTAACAATAGATAAGAAAAGTGTTTTTCATACACATCAGTTGGTGTTACGATGACAAGTTTGGGGATAATTCATCTATACAAAGTATTTTCATTAAAAAACGAATTGACATATTAATAATAAAACAACATGCATGGCTACACCATCATAAGTCAATAGGAACATTTGTTTTTTTGTATTTACATGTGACTGTATACAAATGTGTCCACACAGACATGGTAACTAACGTATGATAGTAAGCATTATATGCCCTTAACACTAATATTCAGAAGAAAATATGTGTGGCATTCAGTCCAATGCTGAAAATATATCTGTGGCATTCAGTAGGCCAATGCTGTGGTAAAGTGTGTAAAGTATGACCAAGTGTTTCTTTCTGTTCAATAGATAGAACTTTATCAATCCCCTGTAGGAGAAATTTGTTAATGTTTGTCCCTATAAAACAATAATGGTAAAATAATAAATACAAAACACGACGGTAACTGAGTAGGTCAAACCGTCCAATCTGAAGGCTCTACTTAACCACTCCCCCTACTCACTTCCACCAATGCGAAGCGAACAGAACTGAGTAGGGGAGGGCGTAGCCTAACTAGTTTGTGAACGACCCAGAGAAACGCAACTCAAATTCAATGTGAACATATATGAGGCTTTAATAAAATCCCGGACGATTTAGAAATTCCGACACACATTTTTTAAAAGTGTGTCAAAAAGAGGGCTTGTCCGGGCAAAAGAGGACGTCTGGTTACCATACCGTGTGGCGTGTGAGCGTGTGCATGGGTTGAATTGCGTGTGTCTCACGCCGAACGCGTGAGACTTGAGAGCCCTGTTACCGATATTATCCCGGATATTGACAGTCGCAGTTCAGCAAAAGAGGCGTAGAGGAAGAAGGGGCCCGGATGTTGACAGTAATGGTTGTGGAACTGTGCAGCGCCGTATAACGAATGTATTAGATATGCAAATTTGATCGGACCTGACTGGAAAGTATTACCCGCCACAGTGGCGGGTGAAGTGACACAATTCACCCGCCACCATACAAATCCACCCGCAAATGGCGTGTGGCGGGTGTTAATTTCCATCCCTGGCGCATACTATTCCAAATGTTTCTTTTTTGGTAACTGGGTAGAAAACCTAAAAGTGACAATTCATCAACTTCACAGATCAAGATGGATCAGTGCTTGTATGAAGCCGCCGGCTACGATCGAACATTCTCCAGTGGATGCAAGTCCGTTAGGACTATTTTATACTTTATGTTGTAAATGCCTCTCGGCATAGTACTCAGACAATATTGCTCTTTGTATGATAGGAGGCCGATACAAATCTTGGATGGGTCATCTGAAACGACTGTGATGTGCTCAGCATCTCCAGCATTATAGCCTAGATAAAACTACCATTTGAAAAAAACGGAGGGCTACGCAAATAGTCTGGAGTGAACTGAGGCCAGGTCCTCGATTGGTAGTGTTGGCTATGTAAGGCTATTTAAATATATTAAAGATTTGCGCGAGAATCTATATCTCTCCACTCCAGCAAAAAGTCATCCAATATGCCAAGATGTCGAGCCGTGGTCTTATCAATCGCTCCCGGTGGATTGCACGTATAATTTGCGCTCTGATATCAGCAGTTCTCTCATCAAAAGGGCATGCCATTGTGAACACATGAAATCTGCGGTGAACGCCGGTTGAAATACCCAAAACCGGGTTATGTTTCAAACTTAACCTGCGCAAAACCTGGTCCGACCAGGTTTGATTCAGAGCATATGTTGCTATAGCAACTAACATACCGTGATCCTTTTGGAACGGAAAACCTAGGGTTACAGCAAACCCTGGGTTAACTTACCCGGTTATGTGATAAAACCGGCTTTGTGGAACACCCCACTGGTAAATTGGGTGTGTTGTTGTGTTATGTGCAGTGAGCTAATTTCTTTTTCACTGTTCAATGATTATCTTCAAGACAGCCAAAAGTCCTTAAGCTCATGTCAAAACCCTTTTTGTACAGTTTTGCAGTTAGCCTAATTGAAGAAAAAAAGGAAACATGTAAATATTGCATGTCCTACATCAATAAGGATGCTGTCGCTATAGAAAGAGAAAGACATATTTCTGTTTCGTGTTCTTTTTCTCACGTAGCCTAAACTGAATCCTGCTAACCGCTGACAACTCACATTGCCCCAATGCATTTCTCATTATGGTTTGCTTATCCTTAGATATGTCCAGACATTGAATTGGTGAAGACAATGATGTTGTAACTCTGTGAATATTATGTAGATTGAAACATTTCAGTTGGCTTTTGACTGACATGGAGCCTAAACCATGCCATAAAGTGAGTTTTAAAGTGAACTATTCCTTAAAGACAGTAACCTAACCATTTTTAGGTTGAAGATGACCTGTCTTAATCTCATATTAATGTTGATAATAATGCGGTTTTTTTTTACCCTGGCAGGTGGACCAAGATGTTGTCAGTATGATGGATGAGGAAACCCTGTCAAAGTACATTCCTCATTTTGGAGACCGTGTGTTTGCCAAAAATTGGACAGGCTCAGCCTCAGCAGAAGCTGGGAGCAATGCAGATAAGAAAAATAAACTTATAGAACGCTTGCGAGGTAAAATTAAACTTCCAAGCTCTGGCCAAGCAACAGCAAGCTCATCAAATCATACTTGCTCTGGACCTGGTTTGGGAAACAAGAATGCTGCACGAAAAACAAGAAAAATAGAACTGGGTTGGATGAATTATCAAGATGGTTATTTCAGGCAGGTTAGACGACCAACTGGTGGGGGCACAAGAGAGATCATTGCCAGGAAAGATGACACTTTGAACAAAATTCTAGGAGATGGGAAGAAAATATTTTTTCCCAAGGGTAAATCTTCAAAAGGAAGAGTTGAGGACTTTGACTTCACACTTTGTGTTATGGGCTCAGAGGAGCCCTTAGATTGCACACTTACAGTTGGGGCGTTGTACGATACAACTCATCATAAAATTCTCAGGTTGTACATTTGCTCAAAGAAAAGTGATGATTCAGATTTAAGTGACTCATCAGCACAAGCCAAGTCACCAGAGAGATCCCAGACAGCAGAGGCTCCCACCTCACCAGATCTTTCCCCCAAATCTTCCTCTCATACCATGTCACCTGAGTGCTCTTGGAGCTCTCTGTCCTCCGACGGGCCTTTGTCTAGCTCCAGCCCTTTCATGCATGCAGGTGTACCATCAACTTTGATTTCGAATTCTACCCCAACTTCTCTACAAACGACATCTAAACCATCTATGGCCCAGATATTTAGTCTATCTCCTGATAATGAAGTTATTTTCCTTGATGATGATGGAAACATTTCCTTGGATGTTCTCTGTGACACACTGATTTATCAGCCTATCCATGCTTCTGAGCAGCAGGCATCAGATAATGTCATTGAACTTCAAGTGGATTCCAACCCTGCCTTCCAGTACCAGAGATTGCAGAATAATCCAGCAAGTGATAGAAATCCTGAGAATCCTGAATCCATGACTGAAGTACAAAGTTCCAACCTTGTGCCCACAACAACTCCGTTGATAGTCAGTCAGCACCACCTGAAGTCATAAATCAGGAAGCAAGTTCAAACCACACCTCAACAACCAGCTCATCTGTACATTTCTATGAGAATCCAGAGAACATAGTTGAGAAGCAGACCATTATCATTCGCACAGTGCATTGTCTTTCTGACATGATTGAGGCATTTTCAGATGAGAATATACTACATGCCAATATTAGGCGTGTGCTGGAAAATGGTGAGTTGGAGAATGGAGTTGGAAGTGGGCTTGTTATGGACTGTCTCACTGATTTCTGGAGCAAATTCTATGCATCAAGAACCTCTGGAACCACATACAAGATCCCTACATTGCATCATGCCTTTCAAGAAAGGGAGTGGAAAGCTGTTGCCCGTATTCTGGCCTTTGGATGGCAGAGATTTGAATACATACCAGCTCAGCTGGCTCCACCATTTCTTAAGGAAGCCCTTTCCATATCTTCAAAAAAGAAGGATGAGAAGGATGCACTTACAGAGGCTTTGACTGATTTCAAGGGAGCTGATATGGAAGAGCTTCTCACCATTCTGAGCAGTCACAACTGCACCATTCTACCAACAGAACAAAATTTACCATATTGTTGAAAGAAATCGCACACAAGGAGTTGGTACAACAGCCATCATTTATAATAAAGTGCTGGAAGCCAGTCCTGGAAACTATTGGAGAGTCTTTGAGTGGTGGAGTGCTGGACAAGATACTTGCTAATCTTCAACCAAAGGCAAGAAGTATCACAAAATACATTCAGTTTCCAAACTCAATGTCACCAGCAGAGAGGACCACCTCTCTTCATCTTCTGAGATTTGTCAGAGAAATTGATCAGAGAGAGATTGGACAGTTCCTTAGGTTCTGCACAGGGTCTGACCTTTTTCTGTCAAAAACCATCAAGGTTACATTCACCGACATGTCTGAGTTCTCCCGAAGGCC
Source organism: Gadus chalcogrammus (assembly GCF_026213295.1). Taxonomy (NCBI): domain Eukaryota; kingdom Metazoa; phylum Chordata; class Actinopteri; order Gadiformes; family Gadidae; genus Gadus; species Gadus chalcogrammus. The sequence continues at coordinate 5,734,629 of NC_079418.1, forward strand.
TGTGGCCCACACCTGCACTTGTGGACTGGAACTTGCATGCAACTACAGCACTTATTCAGAATTCAGGTCAGAGTTTCTGTCTGTGTTGCAAAGTGGAATATGGGTGATGGATATGGACTAAAAATAGTATGTGAAGTGAAGACCTCAGAATGGTCATGGCTGTGATGTTCTTAAGAAATTGCACTGATCTTTAGCAATGAACCTGCACATGTATACATCCATCAGGGAGCGAAACATAGATTATACCACTTAACTACAATCAGCCACTAGGCGTCTTTCAACAGTGTCATGAGGACCATAAATGCTACAAACATTACACTAAGGGCTAAGTATTTCAAAGACTACAACATATTGTTCTTAGAGGAGCGATGTTGTGTTTGTTGTAATTTGTAAATGTTGTATTTCTAGAGCATTTTGTATACAGTATATTTGTTTAGCATCCACAAAGGTGGAACAGTGGCTTAACCAAAAGCCAACAATGTCCTATTAACTTCAAAATGTTACATGCTTGAAGATACTTTACAGAGATAATGCATTTTGATAAAATTTTGCAGTTTTGCACAAAAAGTTGAAGTTGTTTACAGAAGGGTTAAGAAACTTACAAGTTATTTTGACTGAACCTATAATGTACCAGATAGCAAAATCTGAAGGACACATGAGATCACTTACATGATTTGAGAGGGTTTTCACTACAAAGGTGGCTTAAACACTTATAATTACATAATAATATACATATACATACATTACATTCCCACTCACAGAAATAAACAGAAACTCAAAACACTCATTACTCAAATGTAACCGTGTAGTTCATTCATTTAAATATAATTTGTATGTATCAATGTTGTAGTAGAAGGAGGTAGATTTTTCTTTTCAATTTATGATCTCTTTAAAATTCAAGGCACTGTGGAAAAAAAGTCACACTTGAGTAAATATTTCAATAAAGACAATTTATTTACAAAATATAGAAATGTGACGCTGTATTCTTGGAAAAGTTGTATGTAAAAACTGGCCAACTGTTTGTGGTTGAATGTTTTTCCATTGTTGTTAAAATTAAACCTAAACAGTGTTTGTAAATTACAGTGTTTGTAATGCTAGGCAGATCTTCAAACCTGGAAGAGTTTATATTGCCAGTACTGTTCTATGTTGTCAGTGTCAAATTCAAAGTGCTATATATACATTTTTCTAAACACACTTAAATGAATATTTGACTTAAGTAGAACAGGTTTCAGCAGTCTTACCTCTATCTAAAGTTATACAAATAAGCTAGTGACCACTGCCCTATATGCTGCCAACACCATCATTCCTCCCAGGTGTCAGGCCCCTTATTCTCTTCCTTTGATTCAAGAAAAAACATTACACAGAATATTGCTGTATTGTTTGTTTATAATTCAGAAGTATGATATTTACACTCTTTCCCATCCTTCTCCACCTCCATGCACTCCTGGAAGGATTCCCCCGGGATTCTCCGCTGTTCCATCTAGATTCGAGGAGGATTATTTTGTAGGGAAAAACTTGTAGTTTCGATTTGAAATAAAAAATTTTGTGACCCAAGTCCTGTTTCTTTTCTGATGCACCTCGTATGTTGGCCTATATGCATTTAATTTATATGCCAATTTTGAGAAATTATTATTTTTTGCCTAATTTGATTAGACCCTGCACTTTCCCGGGTCATAGTTCATGTTATTTAAATGAAAGCACTGTCTTATGAGTTTGCAATGTTTGCAATGAAAATGTTTCATCAATTAAAAGGTTTCAACTGTTTGTAATTTTCAATGTCTTTTTTTTACTGTGTTAATGTGTCGACTAGATTAGTCATTTTTTATGCTTTATTACCATGCTGAATTAGTAATTTCCTGGAAGATTATGTTGTAATTCAATCAATTGGCCCTTAAAGGTTTTGTCATTTTATTCTTGCAAGAGGAACAGTTCTACACATGCACAAGACAGTTCTACACATGCCCCACCCTGAATATGTTCAGGGTGGGGCAGTCCCACGCTGATTCTTATACACTTCTAGGAGTATTCGTCATTATTATGATTCACTTATCTAACTGCTGCAGGTAGCTACAATGGAATGTACTCATCACTATCAAACCTCACTAACGAGCTCTGCTGGACCGTGTGAACCAAGGTCAAGTTTATACATCAAACAACTAATGCTACAAAAAACTTGCATAAATGAGAGAAAGATTTCTAAGTGCAAGTTACTGAGTAAAATCAAACAAACTATAATGCACACAGTGTTATACTTAAAAACGTTTAGATCAAACATGGCTATATATTGTTATAAAAAAGAACACACAATCAGGTTATATAAATGTTCCATTACAATTACAAGGACATCTCTGATAAGCATGATATTTAAGGAGGCCCTTTTGAATTATTGCATGTGGAAAACTCAAACTTTACAGATTTGTCGATAGAATAGCTAAGAATTTCTTTAGTTGAGGACAGCCCTACGTTACAGTGATTTTCAACATTTTCATAGCATGGACCCCACATTTGTTACACTTAAGGGGCACAGACTGACCCCCATTTTATGTAAATTTGTCTCTTGGACCCAAATCTGAGAATATTTTTATTAATCCTATACATGATTTTGTCCAGAATTCCATGACTGGAAAACCCTAGAGTGCCCTTGCTGGTCCCAGGACCCAACATTATCAACCTGGCCTACTACACAGAAATCACATTATCTTAGTAAAATATTTCAACACAGCATCAACTGATGCAAAACCGGCCAATGATACTTGAGAAATATAAACTTTTGGAGAGGCCTCATTTCTGGAGATGCCATCATCATCAATATTAGAACCATGGTGCATCTGTCTGTATGCTACAACAACATCAGTGATGAGGCTCTGGCAGGAGTGCTCTTATTAAAGGCCTCAGGTCTTTGTAAAGTCGTATTGCCTCTGCAGCATTATGACACTGTGCTATGTTGTTCTCTTCCATCACCATCAAACAGAGCTCATGCAGGTCATGGTCGCAGGGAATGTCTGTTTTCCACAGACAAATGTCCTCTTGGAGAACAATCCCCACTCTTTCATACTGTAGTGGATGCAAATAATCTTGTGCGTGGTAGAGCTCAGGTACATTGTACATCAGACATGGTTTTCCATGATAATTAGGGTGTCCATTTCCACCTGGTCGAATTCGATGGTTGTCCCACATTGTCACAACGGTGTCGAGCTCGTTCTGCAACACAAAAACAAAACATGAGGATTTCAATATGTATGATGATTTCTTTTGAAAATGAGTACATGGAAGAAGCCACCTTAGCCGCCTTACACTGTATATATTTATTATATATCATTATAGCAACATAATGGGGAAATGCAGTATTGTTTTATGCTATGGTGGAGTTATCAGCAGAATAATACTGTGCTTCAGCTTCCTGCGCTCAGCCATAGTAGCCTACATAATGAAGAAAAGAGTATTGACCCCAGGACAAAAAAGCTTACAAAATGCTTGGAGTGAAGAAATTTGTGGCAGAGAGAAAAAAAGTCCAGAGAGCTCAGAAGTTTAGACACATGCGATGAGGGTGCTCTTTGGTGGGGGACACAAAAATTCATAAAAGAAGAGGAAACCAAGACCTATAAACAATCCAAAAGAATATTCATGGTGATCAAATCAAATTATTATTGCAGGCTACAGTATATCCAGGACTCAATGAGGAAACTGATTTCAGTCCTTTTTAATAGTTTTCCTTGTATTTGTGGTATGATGCCTGTGTTGCTCTAGAGACTGTGTTGCTTGTACATTGATTAATCATTATTGTTTTTATCTCTTTATTTATTTTTTCCACATTTTCACTTATGTATATCTTTTCTTACATTTTGAAGAGCCATCTACTGGTGAGACCTTGTACTTTTACCTGTGAGTTCATCGTCTACCTGCTGTGTAATTAACCTGTCTACTTAAGGGGAATCTGTGTGCTGTGGGTTACACCCTGAAGAAGGCTGTTGTGCCACTACGCATGGTCTTCAACCCCTTGGGGGACCCCCTTATAGTTAAAAAATAAAATGATGTTGCATTTTAAGTGTGATCTATAATAAGAAGTGCACTCCAGGATATCAGGATTGACACTCCTAGGATAGATATCTGTAAACTGTAAATCAAAAGCGCATTTATAAACGTAATGCTGATGATTCATGTGTGAATCATCGACATTTTGATTTGATTTATTTATCCTTAGTTGTGACACAGCTTGTAAAGTTGGATTTGATATGAGCAACGAGGTTCAAGTGAAGATGGACGATATAAAGAGCGCGCAGCCGTGCGTAATTTGCGCGTAATGACAGCTCCTTGCCGGTGAAACACAAAAAACTGCCTTATTTCATGTTTCTCTCATTGACAGGTGGAGCCTGCAGACAGGTATACAGAAAAGTGGAGCATGCGGTAAATTGAAAATCAAATCAAAACAACACGAAATACAGCCCTGAGGTGTACTATATTGAAGATATGAACAGTGGAGGACGTACTTGTGGAGGTACGTCAGTGGAGGGCCCATGCACAACGCCAGTCTCATCTTCTCGGAAGAAGTGTTGCAGCCTGTTAACATGGACATTTTCAGTTCCCAAATCCGATCGGATTATCTTTGGACACCCCCCAAGTTCTGTGACTGCATTGACGAAGTATGCTGCGATGACTTTGGGGTTACTATTGGAAGAGTTTGCTTGCATCCAGATTATATGACGCGAAAACCCATCAATGCATCCGTTAATTCCGATCCCGAAAGGGGTCAGTTTGTCATATGAGTCCATATGCCACAAGTAATTTGGCCCTGGAACACTATAAAATCTTCTCCGAAGTCTTGTTCCTCTCCGTTGCTGTACGCCCTCTGGGTCAAGATGTGACTGAACCACCTGAACCATGTCGCGAGTAACGCGCAGTCCAGCCAATCTGCACCTCTCATGCATCATTCTGTAACCATGGAGACGACCCGGTCCTCTTATCTGGTTGCTAATGAAGTCTACAATCTCAGCAGGATCACTTAACCTTAACCGCCTGTGAAGTTGCAACCGGGCTAGTCTTCTTCTTAAATGTCGAGGACTAATCTGAAAGCCATCTCTTACAGAAAGGCACAATGCAATTTCTGCCTGTGTTAGACCTTGGTTGAAGTAGGTCCTGATGCGTTGATCAATAATGTGATCTGCCATTTTCACCTCCCTGGGACACACCTGGATCAGACAGTGGAAGCTCTCGTAGGCTGAAATCAGCACGATCACATTAACCAGCGCCAAAAGTCTGTCTGTTATATCGAGATAACAAAATAATTAATTCGTTATCACGAGAAAACAATCTTTGTTATAGAGATAACGAGATAATTAATTCGTTATCACGAGAAAACGACCCGTTATATCGAGAAAACGAGATAATTAATTCGTTATCACGAGAAAACGACCTTTGCTATATCGAGAAAACGAGATAATTAATTCGTTATCACGAGAAAACGACCTTTGTTATATCGAGAAAACGAGATAATAAGTCGTTATCACGAGATAACAGTGCATAAAAAAATAAATAATCGATGGCCGTTCTCGGCTTCCGTACTGATACACTGTTAAGTGTCTAGTTTATTTTAGTTATTATCCTCTCTAACGACGCCTCCAAACGACGCGTCACGCGAGTATGTTTTTTTAAAAGTTGCGTAGAAAAGACATGCATGTGCGGGTGCACTGCGCGCGTTCATGAATGCGCGTTCATGTTTGCCTCCCTGGTGAGCTCGGCCAGGAACCGCTACTGAAAGACACAACAGAAAAGTGTGTGTGTGTGTGTGTGTGTGTGTGTGTGTGTGTGTGTGTGTGTGTGTGTGTGTGTGTGTGTGTGTGTGTGTGTGTGTGTCCAGTCCTCCCATATTTATGTGTATACCGCATAACAAGTAGTCAACAGAAGACAATGTTTTAATCCCACTGTATATCTCCTTGTTACTTTTAGATGAGAACCCCTGACCAGCCACCTGGACTCAGTGTCAGACTAGGGAATTTTAAAACAGGCATCCTTGGTAAGAGTTTAGGGAAAGAAAGTCAGGGAAATGTCAGCCAACATGCAGTTGGTATACACAATTGAAATTCATAAAGTTAATTACCATGCAAATGAGAGTATAGCTAATTCATGGTCATTTATAAGGTGCAGTAATTTCTGACTTTTACACATCAAATGACTGTATGATATGTTAGATAACAACAGTTAGAGCTAAAATTAGACCAATTGAAAGAGTGAAACATTAGTCTCCTTTCATCTCCTTCTAATGTATTGGTTAGCCATGGTTTTAAACAGTTCATTAAATTATTTTGAGTAGATTTTGACCTTGACCTTGCAAGTGCTATTGCTACTGGAAAACAAAAATGACAACTTGTCATTTTTGTGTTCTGTTTGTTCATACTGTTATTAAAACAGATAAGCCTATTCAGCTTTCCATGATTGTTGATAATCGTTGCGCTCTGAAAATCCATGCAGCAGGTTGTAGACCACTGCGTTGATGAGTGTGGTGCGACAACCCATAAGCCCATACACGTACCTGCGGGCTGTGTACGAGGCAGGGAGGGTATCATCAAAGTATACCTACTACAATAAAATAGACTACACCACTGTGTGTGTGTGTGTGTGTGTGTGTGTGTGTGTGTGTGTGTGTGTGTGTGTGTGTGTGTGTGTGTGTGTGTGTGTGTGTGTGTGTGTGTGTCTAAACGTTTGTGTTTTTGTGTGTGTGTGTGTGTGTCCCTCAAACAAGTACAAGACAAATAAATATAGACACCCTAAATAACAAGGAGACAAAATTGAAGCGTGAAACTTTTCACCTGATAACGGAAATCAAGAACCCTTTTGATGGCAGGGTGGCTTTGAAAACACACACACACACACACACACACACACACACACACACACACACACACACACACACACACACACACACACACAGTGCGAGAGACTTTCCTAAATTAGCGCACGGACAAAATAAGAATGCTTTATTGATGATGCAGTGCGGAGCATGGAGCACTGTTGGAGGATCGGCTCATTCCTCAGTGTCACCTGGCCTGGACTCACCCCTCCCTCCCCCGCCTCGCCCACCAACCCCATCAACACACACACACACTCATATACAGAGACACACACACACACACAGAAACACACACACACACACACACACCGACACACAAACACACACCCACACACACACACACACACACGAGCACGCGCACACTCGCAGACACACACGCACGCACGCAGACAAACAAACACACATCTTTGCGCACCCACATGTACACATGCAGGTATACACACACTCACACACACACACACACACACACACGCACACACACACACACAAGGACACAGGCGCATTCACACAGATAAAATACACACACGCACACACATACACACTTGTACACACGCCGACATACACACTCATATACAGAGATATACACACACACACACACACGTTAGTAGCAATGCCGCTACTGCTCTGGCTAGCTTGCTAGTCCGCAGGCTCCTGGTTATATTGACCCATTTGACCCCATCTCTCCCCAAGCTGTTTGTGTGTTTGTGTGTGTGTGTGTGTGTGTGTGTGTGTGTGTGTGTGTGTGTGTGTGTGTGTGTGTGTGTGTGTGTGTGCGTGTGTGTGTGTGTGTGCGTGTGTGTGAGAGAGAGAGAGAATGAGCTAGTGTGTGTGTCTGTATGTGCATGTGTGTGTGTGCGTTGGTGTGCGTGTCTGTGCGTGTCTGTGTGGGTGTGTATAGGTGTGTGTGTGTGTGTGTGTGTGTGTGTATCCCCGTGATGGCCGCACTTTGCAGATCAGCGGTGAATAATTTAGGCATCACCAAACAGATTGTTATCTGATCACCCCCGACGACAGTGGAGGAGATTAGGGGCCGAGTCATCCGAACATCCCTCTCTCTCTCTGTGTGTGTGTGTGTGTGTGTGTGTGTGTGTGTGTGTGTGTGTGTGTGTGTGTGTGTGTGTGTGTGTGTGTGTGTGTGTGTGTGTCTCTCTCTCTCTCTCTCTCTCTCTCTCTCTCTCTCTCTCTCTCTCTCTCTCTCTCTCTCTCTCTCTCTCTCTCTCTCTCTCATCTCTCTCTCTCTCTCTCTCTCCTCTCTCTCTCTCTCTCTCTCTCTCTCTCTCTCTCTGTGTGTGTGTCTCTCTCTGAATCAGGGAGTGAGTGACAGAAAGAAAGAGTGTGTATGTGAGTGAGTGAATATTGGATGTTTGTTTACTTCATGTACACATGCACAAACATACACACACACAAACATACATACAGAGGCACACATACAGACAGACACACACACACATGCATCCACACCTACAAACATCCACACACATCTGGAGTGTGTGTGTGAGTGTAGCT